>NW_022979523.1:434273-559724 GCF_902652985.1 Pecten maximus
TACTGTAGATGTTTTTCTCTGCAACCTCAGGTTTGCAAGACGGGTCTTCTGTTTCTATCGCAGAACATTTAATCTTAATTACCCCTGAAGTATCGGACTGTATTGCATTTTTACCAGTGAAATGTTCATTCTAAAAATAATATTTATTCACTAGTGAAAAATATCACATTTTTTCTTATATTGAAAAATATCACTTTGGCTGATTTGACTGATCAATGGTATTACTTTAAAACTTCCCGGTAGATTTTACTGTAAATGTAATCAACAGAATATCCCAAAGTATATTGTGAAAAATCAAAATATTAGCCCAACTCGTGAAATATATTTGCTATTACTGAAGACACTGTTAGATATTCTCTATGTCTATCATAGCAATATCGAAACATGTTTTTATGATGTCGATCGTGAGCATTGGTATTTGCTGCGCATATTTTTTGCAGGTGGGTATGTGAGACAAACACGAGATTCGAGGCCAGGATAATAGTCTCCCCTTATTATTTTTTCTATGTTTTGTTTCTCAAGATGAAACCTGGATCACCTAATGGATTACTGTAGACGTTTCTCTCTGCAACCCCAGATTTGCCAGATGGGTCTTGCGGTTCGTTGTAAATGTTCTTGTGTACATTGGAACGGCCGATATCGGTAAATGATTCCTGTTTACCATCACTCTGGCGACGTCTGTGGAAATATGGCACGAATACATCGAATGTCACAAATGTATAAGTATGAGGTTCCTCATCCATAATGAACTTGTTGAATATTGTGTTTTAACAATGCTCTTTCATCAATGAAATATCTTCATTAAAACTGTGACTCTCGAAATCGATTAAAGGGGGAGAGGGTCAACACATTAATGGGTGGAATGATACACAGGAGGGTGAGCTTTTTTGCATCGTGGAAGTGTCACGTCATCAAAAGAGGAATCGGTGTATAGATTATGTGTATTGTGTATAAACATATTCTGCTATGCAAACATATTTGTAGAACAATTTAAAAACTGTCATATAAATGATGAATTATGTGTAAATTGTACATCCTAGCTACATGTTTTCTACATCTCGATAAACATTGATATATATTACCTTCTGACGATGATGACAATAACAATAGCGATGACAGCTACAACAATCACCCCTACAATAGCTCCTACTATTGGTCCAACGTCTACTGGTGGTGGACTTTCGGATTGTTGGGCTTGTTCTGTTACAGCGAAAAATAGCATTAAAGAATTTTGAATATTCAAACACTTAACAAAAATGGAAATACAGCACAAAACTTCATTGTCGCACGATTTATATTTTAAAACAGCCGTTTGCAAGCTGGAATAGATATTATTCTACAAACTTTTGTATTCGACCTAGCACTTATTTTGCCTATTCAGCGTACAAGAAGTCAATTGTATTTGTGATAAATAAAATCTTACATTGGTCTTCTCCGCATTCAGCGATATCTCAACCCCGAGTTTAAAAGTTTGGCTGGTCAATACGAAGTTTACCGAGTGCTGCCAAGCCATACTTTTTTACGAGAGTTGTGATATCCTTGGAAGGGAACAACCAACCAATTGAAAAAATATATTTTTGAAACAGACCCTGTGTATAGAAAGTTGAGCCAAGGATAAAATGTCTGGCAGCCACTGATTGGCCAGTATGTTATGAAGTGAGAAAATAGATATGTAGCCTGATAGGTAACTATCAATAAGAAATGTTGATATAAATTTCGTAAGTCCGATTGGTTTTTTTCCCCAAAAGTTCACGTAATAATAGTAAACAGGTAAATATTTAAGATTTTTGAGAATTTTTACTGCGAAATTCATCTATTTTCAAAATGGCTACCCCGGAGAAAATTTGAGCTGAAGGACCCAACTTTTTTTTTTGATTAGGTGTTATATCAGACCCTAAACTTTTGTTATAAACCATAATCGTCATATTCGATTCAAGAATTTGAATGAAATAATCCAAAATGTTAACACTAAAGTCTATGGGAAAACAATTGGTTGGTTGGTCTCTATAGCGAGCTACCGCATATGACATTTTGTGCCATCTAGCGTCCCTAGAAACCAGATGATGGGACCGACTAGCACATTTTCGGACGGGAATCTCTTCTTGGAGGCATTGTAGCAGAATTTAGAGAGAAATTGAGATTCAGGGGGGATTGATGATGAAAAGATGACACATGTAGTTTTACAAGGTGGACCATAGACCGGGCAGATACGGACATACATTCTATATTTCAATGGTAGTGGTATATATCGTGGCTCGGGGTACGGTGGTATGCTGGTTGTACTGCTGGCACTACCCCGGTTCAATGTGTGGGTGTGTGTATGGTTGTTCTGTTGTCACTACCCCGATTCGGTATTCGGTGATGTGTTTGGTTGTTCTGTTGTCACTACCCCAGTTCAGTGTTTGGTGATATATCTGGTTATTTTTTGTTATCACTAGCCCGGTTCCGTGTCCTGTGTCTGTGTGTCGACTCTTTTATCTAAATAATGGCTCTACTCCTAATTTTGTTTCTCGTTCGGCCTTTTTTTCTTCATTTTTTACAAAAAGACCAGAAATTAGGGGGTGGATGAGATAACATTGAGTTATCTCCCCCTGATCTTTATTCTATATCTTATTTGTTTATATTTCTGAGTAGCACGATTTCTATACTTGGCTATTAACCAAAAGCCATCACTTTAAATTCAAAGCTTATCAAGATATTAAAATTTACATTTCAAAATTAACTCAATTTTAATGTGGTTTTCTCTTAAGAATTTCATATCCGGTACCAATAGAAGAATCAACCTACCAGCCTAAGACTTGCAGTCAGGCACTGCATATTTTGATAGCATATCCTATGGTTCTATCCTGTTCCAGAAAAGTTATATTTGAAAAATGTGAAAGATGCTATAGGGAACAACCAACCAATTGAAAAAATATATTTTTGAAACAGCCCCTGTGTATAGAAAGTTGAGCCAAGGATAAAATGTCTGGCAGCCACTGATTGGCCAGTATGTTATGAAGTGAGAAAATAGATATGTAGCCTGATAGGTAACTATCAATAAGAAATGTTGATATAAATTTCGTAAGTCCGATTGTTTTTTTCCCCAAAAGTTCACGTAATAATAGTAAACAGGTAAATATTTAGGATTTTTGAGAATTTTTACTGCGAAATTCATCTATTTTCAAAATGGCTACCCCGGAGAAAATTTGAGCTGAAGGACCCAACTTTTTTTTTTTGATTAGGTGTTATATCAGACCCTAAACTTTTGTTATAAACCATAATCGTCATATTCAATTCAAGAATTTGAATGAAATAATCCAAAATGTTAACACTAAAGTCTATGGGAAAACAATTGGTTGGTTGGTCTCTATGGAACTGACCGATGTTTTATTAGTTGTCTAGCATTCCTAAAGGTATGTTGATGTGAAACCAATTCACCGCGCCATCACCAATGTCCTATGAAATCAGTTAGGATATTGTTAAGCTACATACAACGACGACGCTATCCCACTGTGAATAGCGGCATACCGCGTGCTCGCTGTCATTCCCTATGCCGTCTCAGAGTTTTCACATCCTTAAGAACCACAGAATCGCCCTGAGAAAATGAATTTGTGTGCCTCATAAAAATGTCTTCTTCCTGTGTTGAGCTGTGCTATTATTTAACTATGCATTTTGTACTAATGATTCAGTTTTGATGTCGTCCTGCAGTTTATCTTTACTTAATTGAGAAGAAACGCATGGGTAGACATAAAAATACAAGTACTTGTATTGCAGAATTCCCCTTCGTAATCAGATTCACATTCGGTCACGCAAGCACCAGTGTCTATATCACAGCTACTACAATGGCCACATGTCATGTTGCACTTCACTCCGTATAAACCCGCCTTACAGTCTATAGAAAGTAAAAAAAAAACAAGATTAAAGCTTTGCTACCGTAAAATAGCACGCAATCATAATGGGTTTTTTCATCATAAGATATATATAATATAACAACAGCACTATCATACATATTGTTTAAATAACTCCCTCATAATTTGTTCATTACAGTATATATATATATACCAAATCTGCTATAAATACACTTACCCGTGCATTCCCCGCTCTGCTGATCACATTTAACGCAAATGCTATTGCATTTCATCGAACAGTTTGTACCGTGAAATCCTCCTGAACAACCTGGAAATTAAATAACGTAATATAATGACGAAGATGAGAAGTATTTGTTTGTATTAATACTTATATACAACATAACTTGTTTTTCAGAAATATAATTATATTCTTACTCTCTTATTAATATATGTTACTGTAGTTTCCTCGGGATACAATACAGTTAAAGTATTAACGAAACGAATACAAAATTAGGCATGTGCAGCGTAAAATATATTCAATCTCGCTATATACATCATATGATTAAAAATGTCATGTTATAAATCCATATATATAATATTCAAATATTTCAATTGACCATGACATAAAATATGTTTTCTTGGCGGGACAATCAATTGAAATTGAAAACCAAAATTTAATAGTGTAAATAATTTGTGTAAAGCAAATTTTGCCCGAATTTACAAAATAACAAGCCTTGACTCTCAGGAAATTTTATATGGTTTTATGTTAGCACAGCTGAAATTTATTAAATGTGTAATATAAAAAATGAATACGGATATGTTAGAAATAATTTTAAATACCAACGGATGTTTTACTGACTACAATAAGAACAATTTC
Organism: Pecten maximus; assembly: GCF_902652985.1. Lineage (NCBI taxonomy): Eukaryota > Metazoa > Mollusca > Bivalvia > Pectinida > Pectinidae > Pecten > Pecten maximus. The sequence goes on from NW_022979523.1 coordinate 438,981, forward strand.
TATAGCCATCTTTTCTGTCGTCGTTTATTAATATTTTTATTATCATTGTTATTATTTTTTTTTTGGGCGGGGGGGGGGGGGGGGGGGGGGGGGGGGGGGGTTCTGTTAATAATAGCATATCTGAAATATAACATACCACTGAAATTAAATAACTTAAAATTAGGAAAAATTTGAATACAAACAACCTACCAGAACAGTGTCCAGTATCCTTTATGCATAATCTGTCTTTACAATTTCCTGAACAGTTCTGTTCGCAGGTGTTGTTGTATTTTCCTGGGATACATTCTGAAAAAAAAACAAACATTTTCAATCTAATGGTTTTATTAAGTATATTCAGGACATTATCATATTTTAAGAAAAGAATATTGCAAGGTTAACAGTTTTAAATATAAGAATGCATAATTCCTCCTTATTCATTTGTAGGAGATATAACACGTGAGTGTTACCATATTAAGGACAAATTAATTAATACACTGAAGAATTGTCATGTTCTCGAAATATTGAAACGCGATATTGACACAAACAAGCAAAATTTCATAAAACACCACAATGCCAGTCTTACACTGTACCCATAACCGCTAATGACTTACATCATAGCCGTGTCATGATAATTTAATTGGAAGATATTACAGCGATCTTTTGACGTATCAGCAATATCATTCAACCATAATCGTTATTGGTGTATAATATCTGCATGTATATTCAACAGTACCTCACCTTTACAAGATCCTGAATATCGCTCACACATCATGTCCTTACAATTTCCTGAACAGTTCTGATCACACTTAGTACCGTATTTTCCAGGAATACAGTCTGTAAAATATAATTTTCCTCCATAGAAAATGATACCTTAACGCATATCACCGTTTTGTCGTCACTTCAATATCACGATATTATATATCTTGTCGTCACTTAAATGCCACAAATAATGCTACATTACATTATATATCTTGTCGTCACTTGAATGCCACAAATAATGCTACATTACACAAATCTCCTATATTGTATCAATAGCCTTCTCGGGTTATTGTACATGGTAAACGGATACTGAAACTGTCCAATATTAACAACGAGGGTGTGTGGTTTAAGTATATAAGTCCAAAATTGACTTTTATATAAATTATTGGACAAACTAGGGCCCCAAGAATGTCCAATATTGTAAATAATACACAATTGTCTGCTTATATTCGTTGCTTCCGTTAATGAGTGCAGGCACTGCATGGGTATCACTGTGTAAATACGCAATAACCTTATTTAAAATTTTCATCTGTTACTCACCAAGACAGTTCCCACCGTCTTTCTCACAAAGACTACCCAGACAATTCGTAGAACAATTCTGTTCACATCGTATACCATACTTCTGAGGAACACAATCTATAAAAAAGAGAATCAAAGGAAATCTTAAGTAATGATGTGTGAAATTTAAACATGGACAACCACATTATATGATTATATGGTTGTTTTGCCACAGTGTTGTATCTACAAACTTGCTTGTAAAACCGAACGAATCTACACCATACTCTATGCCATTGGAAACCATCTGCATTTAATCAATTAGATTTACAACGATCTATTGCATTCGTCTATCAACATGTGTTCGTTTCTATGTGCCGTCTCTGACATTTAACTAACACTGACGAGTTCCAATACCGAAACATGAAATTAAAACTTGCTTCATGTAGATAACTCGTCCCAGAGCACCCCATTATCTAAAATAAATCCTTATGAAACAGATAACAGTTTGAAATTATTTGTACGTGAACAAAGCAAAATGCTGTACATTCCTAGGAAAAAGTCTAACATCGTCACAGTATTATAAAAAATAATGTGTACCTCGTCAGTTAATGCCAGTTTCTAACGCTATTGAATAACTTTACTTGAATAAATAGAAGAATGTGCAACACTTTCCTCTAATGCCTAAGTATCATGAACAAGTGGTTCCCGTTTATTTGTTTTCCGGCCAAATGTTAATGTAGTCACGTGACCACGCGGGGTCACGAGGACCGAAGAATACATTCAGATAAGGACGTTGGACACCAAACATTGAAATCCGGTTATGAAAACACACAGAACTGAGGAGGAAATTATTAGAGAATGTTGTTTATTCAAAACAATGAGTTTTGTTATGTTCAATTACAAATGCAACATTAACCCACATGCGAAAGCATAAAAATGCAAAATTGGTCGTAATCCACTTTTGTCGGCTATTATTTTCCATCAGTTATATCACATGGATAGTTACTATATAAGACAAATTCATTGATACGATAAAAAATGAAATGTTTTGAAATATTGAAACGCCAAATTGATCATCGTATACGTCAATCATTCACATTATATATAGTCATTTGCAAAAAGGACCAAGATGCCAGTCCTTAAACACCCATAATCGTCATGGACTTTCAGACGTTAGATAGTTTTGTGTATACTATCTATATCAAACAGTAACTAACCATTACATGATCCCGCAGACCGTTCACATAGCATGTCCTTACAATTTTCTGGACAGCTCTGATCACAGTTAGTACCGTGCTTTCCAGGAATACAGTCTGTAAAATATAATGTCTCTCCGTAGCAAATGATACTTTAACACACATTATCGATTTGTCTTTTGAATGTCACTGTATTATCATCGGCATTACCCTAATTTCGTTATTTCGACGACAAATAAGTTTACAACAATACAATTAGCGTTTTACTTTATAAAATAAGTTTGTGTGTATTTATTTGGGTTGTATTTGCTTGGGTTATAAGCATATGACTATCACATGTTAAAGAAAACACCTAACTTTTATTTAAGGTACATAACGAAGATCTATTATTTGGATACAGAAAATTGTAGTGTTTTATCAATTAATGCTTTAGGTGACTTGCTGCAGCTACTACATGAGTATTTTTAATGAATATATCAAATGATCAAAAGAAATGTAATATTATCTATACCTATATTACGATAATGAAAAGCGCAAAATGTCCGTGTGAGGTAAAATCTTCATCTAACTTTTATTAGTTGTGACCTAACCGTTGAATTATATTGGCGACACACGATGATAATAATAAAAACAATAAACCTTAAAGTAATAAGAAAAACTAGTATGCTACATTTTTGTATGTAAAAACACTCTTCTTTCGATTTAATTAATATTACTAATATACTTGTATCTCGTTCAACGGTATGTTATTGAACTCAAACTTTTACATCGTTGCTGTTGACCTTGCATGATTAACGGTTATAATCGTGAATTTATTGGCAACATTCTATATTTGAATTTTAAGAATTATGTATCTTGAAGCTTTTACTCACGATTGCAGACCCCGTTGACTTTCTCACACAACTGACCCTGGCATTGTGTAGAACAGTTTTGTTCACATCTAAAACCGTACTGCTGAGGAACACAACCTTACAAAATATATATTAAATAACATTGATTTACTTCGTCAAATGTGTGCTACCTTATTTTCGATATTATTGTATGTATAACCATTACAAGTGTGTGTATAATGCTATCAGTTTTAATCCTATCATAGTGAAAATATATCATAAATTGTTTCGACTTTGTTCATGACTCATGTAGGCCCAGATGGAAGCGGGGTGGGGGTGGTAAGTGGAGAGTATCACTGCGCCACTTGACAAATCTAATGACACATTAGCTAGATGTAACTCACCATTACAGTTTCCCGTGGACTTTTCACACAACATATCCTTACAACTTTCAGGACAGTGCTGATCGCATGTGTTTCCGTACTTCCCAGGAATGCAGTCTGAAATAATAAGAGTCCCTGCGAAATGATGATTATTTCAACGAATATCATTTATCTGGGGTAATCGGAGAGAATCACTGCCCCACGTATTGCATTGACCATCATATTAATGACACATTAGCTAGATATAACTCACCAACACAATTTCTCACACAACATATCCTTACAATTTGCAGGACAGTTCTGATCACGTGTTTCCGTACTTGCCAGGAATACATTCTTAAATAAAGAATTCTCCAAAAATGATGATGATTTTAACGGATATTATTTTAGGGTACCTGTAAAGTGCGAAACGAAAGCAAAACGAAAGGAAACGAAATGAAACAAAACGAAAATAAACGAAACGAAACGAAATCAAACGAAACGAAACGAAAAATGAAAACAATGATTTTTTTTTAAAACAAATACACAAACAGAAAACATACATTTAATGTATAACTTTACAAACGCCTAAGTGTCCCTTTGTCATCAGTGTAAAAACAACACACAGGAATAAATCGATCGCAATAGGAAGAAAGAAGCATGGCGAACGCTAGCCCCCATGTATGAGGACATTTTTGTATCTGTCTCTTTGAAAATAAAAAAAACTGTAACGCCTTGTGGCCTTTCAGCGGACGAGAATAGATAGGAAATTGAGTAGAATGGGAACAGTATAGAATGAAAAAAGAAAGTGGGTTGGAAAAGAGTCGTCTGTCTAATTGATGCTGTGATTAATTTTTGGAAGCGACTCCCAGATTCGAATGGGTCCTAACCTAGCACTATTTTGTAGCAGTTACGCTTACCTAGCGAAGATGAAGGGAGAAGAGAGAAGACCCTACCCTGTGAATTTAGTTTATCAAGGTTTTTGACGTCGATCTAAACACCTAAGATATATTTCGAAATATTAATTATCACACCAAAAGACCGCTGAGGGATCTTTTTCGTGCAAGTTAGACATTCTCACACGGGACAACAATTCAAGTCCTATCAGACGGATGCCAGTCGTAAACGGTTAATTTAAGTACTGGTGCTTTATTATTGTATCTATGATTAGTCCATTATTAACAGGCATACAAATCGCATAGTGTAATGTGTGTACAAAAAGTTTGTATATTAAATATGTGATTCTACCAAAAATAATCACAAATACTGGTAAAAGATCTTCTTATCATCAATTTATAATCATAAACTATATACACTATTTCTTACCCACTGATAATTAAAAATCACCGATAGCCAACTAGATTTACTTTCAAAATAAAGAGACGTTACTAAGTTAACCTAGTTTAACTTACTATTAGCGTTATTTCAAGCATCAAGGTGAAGAAAATAAGTTGGTTTTACGAAAATCTCCGAGCAAAGCTGAAATAAAATAAAATGTATTCCTTTTTTAAACCATAGGAAATCCACTTAAATACTCCAGTACTTAAATATTGTCTAAAACATATCCATAATTATTCACAGTTATCAAAGTTACAGAAATAGAGTCGTCCTTTGATGATTCCATTCTGTCTACACTCCCGATACTAGCAATACGGGAACAGCGCGTTTAGCCGGCGTTTTTATACGAATCGCGCCTTTCAGATACACGCCTGGCTTTCCTACACTAAAAGGTGTTGCACCTCTGTCACGTGATTTTAGATCGAGCTTGCACCAATACACCACGCGATTTGCACGCCTATAAGTCGTGGACTAAGCATATTATCTAAATAGAGTTATTTTATATTTAAAAAACTGAGTGAATATTGCTATAAATCCATTCTTTCCTGTGTGTTGATTTAACACCGATGAGAAAGGGATACTTAGGCCTTTGTAAAGTCTACATTTTTATTTTTCTCAATGTTTTCATTTGTCGTTTCGTTTAATTTCGTTTCGTTTCGTTTGATTTCGCTTTGTTTCGTTTCGTTTTGCTTTCGTTTCGTACTTTACAGGTACCCTATAATTTATAGTTTTACCATCAGGAGCATTCCCACAAGATTACAACATTTAATCATTATCTTATTCAATTGACTGACTTAGTTAAATAGCAAAAAACTAAACGGTACATTTTTTTTTCAAAGCTCACAATACAAATTGATTACACAGTAGATAGATATAACTCACCAATACAGTCTCCCGTGGTCTTTTCACAAAACATATTCTTACAATTTGCATGACAGTTCTGACCACATTTGTTTCCGTGTTTTCCAGGAATGCAATCTGAAATCATAGGAACTCTCCCAAAATGATGATTATTTTAACGGATATTATTTATCTCTTCATCGTCAGCATCATTTAACACATTTATAACCTGAATGAGTTGTTAAGATGCTAAAAACAAACAACCCAACATATATTACCGTATTGCTGAGAACACAATCTTAAAAATATATTAAATGACAAATGTGTGCTACCTAAGTATGTAAAGTCATTACAATTGTATTATATTGAACGCGAATCATAAATGATGTCGACTATTTTAATGAATGATGTGGCCACAGACCACACTTAATTTCTATTTATATTCTACCAAAGAAATGCAATCTGAACATATAAGAATCCTCCAAAATTGATTATTATTTGAACGGATATCACGTACTGAGAGGTACGTGGAGAAACATGGGTAGAAAGATATAGTTAGATATAACTCACCAATACAGTTTCCCGTGGACTTTTCACACAACATATCTTTACAATGTCCAGGACAGTTCTGATCACATGTGTTTCCGTACTTGCCATGAATACATTCTTAAAAAAAGAATTCACCAAAAATGATGATGATTTTAACGGATATTATTTATCGTTTTACCATCGGGAGCATTTTCAGAAGATTACAACATTTAATCATTATCTTATTCAAGTGACTGAGTTAAATAGCAAAACAAACTAAACGGTATATATTTTTTTAGTCTGGAAATAAGTATTGTGTGTTTGTTGAATATATTATCGCTAAATCTAATGAAGACGAAAAGTTATTTTGTTAAAAGCTCACACTACATATCCATCATTTTATCTGTTAGTGAACACAATTCCATGGATCCTCTTCTAGGGTTTACCAGCACAAAAATCTAATTAAATAAAAAGATATTTTGAAAATAGTAAAATATCTTTTAGATTATCAACAATGATTATAAGGATAAGGAAATCTAGTTCGATTGTTTTCGTGTACGATACTATAAACTATAATTCACCTTAACAGTACCATGTGCTCTTTATAAACACTGTTTATAACAAGTTTGCATAAGAGTTCTGATAACATGTATCATCGAACTTTCCTGGGAAAACATTATGAAAATATAGGATTCCTCCACAACGAATATCTATCTTACATGTAACAGATACCACCGTTCCCTAATCGTATCGTTTAGACAATAGTAGTTATATAGTGTTGACGATGTAAAGTAAAAGGAATGGTAAATAATTCACAAATGAATTGAGAAACACAAAAATACCTGATTAAGAATAAAAAACATTTGATTGCAGAAACATTGTAATTATAATCATCATCGTGGTTTCTCATTCCCATTCCTCTTCTCGCACAGTCTGCTAGGACAATATGTAGAAGAGTCTTGATCACAAATAACGCTGTACTTCGAAGGAAAACAATCCGATAAAACTCAGTCTAATTGTGAGTTTTTTTAAATGTGTTACCTTTGGTACTTGACATGCATCCATTATAAAAAACACTACCACTTTGAATCCAATTTTAATAAAAATCCTGAAAGAATTAGTTTTATTTCTGACTCGAAAGATCGTCAACTCAATTTTTAATACAAACTTCTTACTTCATTTCTTAGTAGTATTAAGTCAGTGTTGAATTTGTTTCAAATTTGATTCTAAAAGTACCTTCTGAAAGTCTATTAACATACACAGGTGAACAGACTGTACCAATCAACTTGTGTTTTATTTCCATACGAGGTTGATTATATGAAAGAGTTAATCAGAACAAGTAGCAGAGACCTTGGCAAGATCTTGAATTTTATCTAAAGATATACTAAAGACATGTGTGTTTTTTTTAGTAAAAGCATCATTGACGATCGGATATCCCTGTCGAGCTTGTTATCAGGACACTACGTACTCTTCAAAATCAGCCATACAACGTAGCTATCACGGAATGATTACTAGCAAGTTTAACCCGTCATACAGATCAAGGTAAAATTCATGTTAAGTCATACTTCAAAATGCATAGCAGAAAGCATTATAAAATTGATAATGAAAGTTGTAATAACCATTCACTAACCTGTACAGTGTCCAGTTTCCTTTTCACACGTGTCCTTGCAATTTTCAGGACAGTTCCTTTCACAGGTATTACCGTACTTCCCAGCAATACATCCTAGAAATATAGGATACCTCCATAACTGATGATAGTTTATAACTTATTAATTGTTTCCTCTACGGTATCATTTTAACAGTTTATTATTGTAATAGTAATAGTATACCCTTCGAAACTTAGTCTTCGAATGTACTTCTGTTTTTGTGTTTTAGCTGATTTTGACAAAAGTGATTCAATTATTAACCTCGTTAATATTATCGTATTTAAAAAAAAATGAGTTCGTGTTTATTAATATAGAAATATTATATAATGAAACTGTAAATTTAGAATCTGCTGCTCACCTTCACAGAAGCCGTTGACATTCTCACATCGACTACCCAGGCAATCTGTAGAACAATCCTGTTCACATCTGATGCCGTAGTTCTGAGGAACACAATCTGATAACAAACATTTACATAATAATCATCTGTTCACGGTATAAGTTATGATATAAGAATAAGTTATAATGACCGTATTTACTAAATTCCTAATTGACCATTTTGTTTTTGTTTTAAGCGTTAAATTTACATTATACAAAATGTTACATCGGAACTATATATGCATACGTTCACATCTTATATTGGCACCGGTACAAAGTTCAAAACTTTAGTAATTGTTATTTTTCAGATATCTGACATTGTTTAACACATATTTTTATTGTCATACTAGTTAACCTAGTACAGTGGAACTTCGTTAACTCGAACTCGGAAAACTCGAATACCCCGCTTAACTCGAAGTACCTCGTCAGTCCCGGCCGAATTCTCTCTTTATCTTAGTAAAGAAAACTCGGAAAACTCGAACTCGGAAAACTCGAAAAACTCGGATATTACGAAGTGAAAATTTGGTCCCAACAATAAAAATCCTATTTGAAATGATCAAATAACTCGAAGTATGATTTTCGTGTCCAACAACGATCGGTAGTAAACGCCGACATTTTTCAACAGCTAAATTCCGTTTGTAATACTGAATATATCGGCACTACAAACCTACATGCTATTATAAGTGTTTCATAAATTCATTAAAGAATTTGTCCGTGGAATCTTATAACAACAACTCTTGGTGATAAAAAAGTACTGCTTTACTTACATCAGGTAATTTCCTAAGGCGGTCGCCGATATTAGTACACACGATAGTCAACAACTCATCTACCCGCTCGCTCAAGCGGAACTAATCTCTAACACACCGGTACATCTACTCGGCTGATGTTTTTACAGGTGCCTATTAAATCTTTAAACTGCTGAAACAATAGCGTAATTACTGCCGAGGTGTTCAGGGTACGACTGTAACGGTCAGCGCTGTTTATTAAATCGGATAACATGCCAACTCAGTAACAGTAACATTTTATACGCACATGCGCAGCCCAACTTCCGGTGCTAATACACATGGAAATGGCGTGGTTATCAATAAAACGCAAGTTGGACTATCAAACAGTATTTTACAGTCCAATATAAGGTAATGGTTCTGTTACGTTTTACATACAATCTGTGTTAAACTTAAACGGCTATTTGATTTCTCACACTAAGAATATAACAAGCTTTCAAAACTTAATTCATATCTAATTCATATAATTTATTTTGTTTTTTCTGCATTTATAACGGTTCTATGGTTGTAATATTCACACATGCATTGGAGCGGAAATATATGTTTTATATATGTTTCGCCTGTTAATTACAGTGAATGTCACTTTTGGCCCTGAAAAAATTCAGATATCAACAGAATCATATATTGCACGAGATGATAATTAGATTATCCCATAAATGACAATGCTGTTATACCATATATAATCACATTTTCTTATGTTGCATAACGTGAGGCGAGCTCGACATTCTTTGATATTTCCTATTGTACATAATGTCGAATTACCTGGATTTTCCGAAGACATTTATAGCCACATTAATAAGATAACTCTTGCCAGAAAACATCTGACAGCGCACAGCTAGTTAGTTTTACCTGATTAAGTTAGGTTGCCTGTTTTTGTCTTTGGTTGTCTATAGCATTAGTTTTTGATTTGCCGGCTTTCTTTGCCGGATTGTCTATTTATATTTTACTTAATTAGACTTTGTTTCGAAGTGAGCAAATATTTTTCGGTCTAGCTTCTTCCGTGATTACAAATACATATTTGAAAATGGTTAAAAGTACCATATATCTGTTAACTTAAAGATGAACGAATAGCCAAACAATATACCAAGGAACCAATAGTTTTAAGTAATCAGATATCGGGTACCATAATGTCATTCCGTGAAATATTCTTAATTTTAGAGGAAACAAAATTTTCGAGAAAAAAGATTTATCTGATTGTATCTACATATTTTAAGTGCCTTCGGTAAATCAAGTCATCAATTAATCGTTCTTGTTGCAAGTTCATAGCTTCATATTTTCTTTTTTGGTATTGTATATGAAGATAAATAATGGTAACTTACAGAAACAGGCACCTGTTGTGGAGTTACAGTTACCACCAGAACACGCTTCCGAACAGTTATTGTTACAGTCGCCGTCACCGTATCTTCCTACTTGACATCCTGTTGGAAAGACAAATCAAAGATTGTTGGTACTCAGAAGTGAATTTATTTCATTTTCAAACCAGATTGTTTTTGATCTGATCATCATCTATAATACCCCGATAAACTGTATTATATTAGAAACATAGCATAATACTACCCCATCTCAAATATTCAAAATCTTTGATTGGGTACAACCTAGGAACACTTATATTGTCAAACCAATTATGACATTGTTGTTTATAAATTTGGAAGTAAACAACACCACAGATGACCGGAGAGCTGTATTTGAAGTTTAGGGTCCTTCTTGGCAATGCAAGAGGGAGATTATGGCAACTTTACTTTACGTTTTAGTTACGGTTGGAAATATACAGCCTGGCTTGGCAAACATAAAAAAAGACTTATAACCATTCTGATCAATATTAAATTTAGTGAAAATTCAACATATTTTCACACCAATCCAATAAACCCCAAATGGATTATTTCAGGTATACCTACTGCTGTTTTACCCTATTTAAGTGATATTTATAATTACATCACTGAATCATTAAATATTATATTTTGGTATGTTTAATTATTAGAGCTATCAAAAATAAGCTGCTTACGTATACGTTTACGTATATCTGGACGTTTATGTTACGGAACATTCATTAATGTATGAATCTGAGACATGTTTCATTATTATTTTTTTCATAGTCATGCAAATCAACATTAATGATTTTAAACTAGGAAGGCATTTACAGGTAACAACCACGCTTGCATATGTGTTTTCGGCTAGACTCAATATTCCATTGTGGTGGGACAAACAAGTTTTAACCTATCCAGTTCTTTATTTGTACATAAGTTATACAGCTCAATTCGTTATAGTACATATTTACTTCCGTTTTTCGATACAACTTCGGTGTCGATCGGTAACAAGCGTAAAGCATGGCGTGATTAGCGCGCATGCTATTCAAACATAATATAGACAAAGACGGTGTTCCGACGGGAACACAGACGGCGCTTCCTTCGGCTCTCGGAGGGTATATAAATCATCTGCTAGCTTGTTAGTTAGACCAGTTTAGTTTTGACTACTAAACAAGCAACAAAACAACAAAGATCAGTAGGTGCGGGTAACGACGAGTTGAAGTGAGGTAGCAGACTGTATACGTAGCTGAGCTTGGTCTGAGTGCGACTGTGAAAAGTGAGGTGTTCTAGCTGGTGTGTGTGTGTGCTGGTCAGTGTTGTATGAGTTATGTTCCTTTGAGCGTGCAGACGTAGTCCTAAGACAGAGAACTGGGTTTTAAGAAAACTGTAAATTGCATGTCAATGTTCCTGCTCACATAGACGATACTTTGTTATAAGAAAGTAGATATTTATTATTGTTTAGATAAGAAGTAGTGGGTAGCTATAGGTAGAGACGTTTTTTTCCTTGTTCTACATCTATTTGATATAAGTTACCTTTCCTAGTTAGTTCTGCTGAGAAAGGGTACATCTGTTCATATCATTAAGACCATCTTTTGAGCAAGGTATACTCATAATATATTTGTGTAGATATCGGCAGTTGTGAGAACCCACTTAGAATACAAATAGGGAATCCCAAAAAGTAAATGAGTACGAATCCCCTGCACGTCACTAGTTATTATTGTACTTAAACTCACGCGTATATGTCGGTCATCATAACGAGAGAGGCGGAGCATCGGGTCCCTGTGCCAATTTAGTTACATTTTCTTCATATGTATGCGTATACCTGGTCTGTATATGGCGTTTCTACAGGTGATAAGAAGGTTGTACATTTTTACGAGACAGGCTGTAACAAGGTATATAAACACCGGTAAGCTTAGCTAGCTTGATGACTGGATCAGCCTTCCAAAGCGACGTTTCATCAGTATTTGCTTTTGAACATTTGAAACCCGTAAAACGGTGAAACATATTCAAACTTATAAATGTTTCCTTACATATACGTCCCAATGTACGCATGCGTATACGTCAGCGGCTTATTTTTGATAGCTTTTATTATACACTCACATGTATATGTGCCAATAGTATGTGAAATAGAACTAAACGAGAGATCTTCTCTGAAGCTCGATCAGTTGAGCATTAGATTAGTAAGCAAGATGTCCTTGGTTATCTCCCTGACAGAGAAGATGATTTAGATTGAATTGCTAATTAACTCTGTTACATGGGTATGTACAGCAGATTCGGGTAAGACAAAATACTATTTCATATTGGGAAATATACCTTTTAAATGAAGGAAGGATTGTGGTTATACATCACTTCACCTAATCATTTATTTAAGCCAATGTTAAACAGAATAATACTCACCAAACACCTGTACCTCACATAACTCCAGAATAGCGTCTTCGCTGTACCAGCTGAGTCGTTTAGGGTTGTTTCGATAGTTGTACACAGTCACATACTGACCTACATACGGGCACTGGTGTGTCACCACCAGCTGTACCTCACGTCTAGTACTGCTCTTGTCTTCGTAACAGAGGACACCATTTGGTGGTGTGTTGGTTGTATTGGATATGTAAAGCTGATATCCTGCCAATCTCTGCTGAAAGTCATCTGGAGAAAAAACATTAGCAGGTACATAACCACTTTAAAATTCAAGAATGAAAATGTCAATTTAAAAGTCGAATGTTATCAATCCTAATCTTACATCTTAATTGGATTGCTGTTTTATGAAGTCATCGTGGGTTAACCAATAGCAATTTTCCTTAGCATAACAAAGATGGACTTCTGTGAGGTGATAAGTAATATTCGATACATCACGTTCCTTGTTATCGGTTATGACAGCACGTTGTTACTGTTTCTCGTACAATTAATCACTGACAGTTAAATAGTTATGTTGGATACTTCCTAACGTCACAATGAATACGTATATGGTACCCAGGACTTATTGAATCTTTGATAAACGAGCGAGTGGTCAGGTGTGAACTCACATAACGACTGACAAGGAGAGAGAAATCGAGCATACAAAACTGACATCTTGGAAATACATTTTTATATTTTGACTATATAACTATACATTTTTTAATCCAGTTCTCATCGGTATTAAAAAGCAGCACCTTTAGATACACTTTTAAGGTAATAACATTATGATAATTATGTTAAATTTGATCGTTTGTCAGACGAAAGACCCTGTCAATTCATACTAAATTTCAAACGATATTCATCAGAATTATATATGTATATAAGATAAGTATATAATCTTTACATCAGTAAGGAACTTGTCTATTTGTCAGTCAGTCTGTCTTTTGTCTGTTCGTCAGTCCAGTTAGTCGTCCCTTTCGCAGAAAAAAATAGCGTGTTTTTTAAAGAAAATGTATCGGTCGCTTTAACCGCTCTAAACAGTGAATCATTAATATAAATGTATTTCAAGAAATACATATTGTACACTTAACGCTTTGAATTTCAAATTATGTTCCGTATAGATAGAATGTAATGATATACTGAAAGAATTCACATAAAAATGTATCACAGTAAAGGGAAATATGGGCACAATGGTCAACTCCACATTTTACATGCTTTCAAGTAATCTCAACAAGTATGCAAAAGTCAACATCAAACGAAAAATCAGAAAACCGCAAGTACCTTGGCGCAATACATTTTTAGATACATTTTACTACACTATATAATACACTGTTGGATACATTCTAGTTACAATACAAAACACTGTTAAATACATTTTTTTCACAATAAATAAGCTTTAAGTATCCGGAAAATATTAAGGAGCTTATCAAATGACACATATACTCTATGTAAACCCGAAATCAAGAACACCAAAGACTTTATGACATCAGCCGCTTACCCAGGCTCTGCTTATTACGTAACCAGCGAAAACAATTCAAAATTATTTGTATGACAATTTGAATTTCTCAATGTGTAACGTCCGCTCTCCATAAACACGGGACGTGAAAGTTCTTTTGGGATGGTTGTGTTGCGATAAACATAATTCAACACTGGATATAAAGTTTACTTATATTTATTAATCCACATGAAAATCCCGAAGGTATAATCTAATCCTATGAAGTTTAATCCATCTTCCACACTATCGCCGGCGCATTCACACTTAACAGTTCACACACATTCAAACAAATCAAAAGCTACATACTTACATTCGAACGGCACTCAGGTCCGTTTAGTCTGAAAACTATTGGAGAACTCCCTATGCAAAACGCCCAAGTCTTTTTATATCCCCCAAGTGTTAATAAATATGTATAAATTGAAGATGTGGTCAATTGACCAATCCTGACCTTTTACCTGAAATACAGGCGTCTCTAAACCCCTATAACGTCATTTCTAATTATAGTTCTAGGCACTGACCACTGGTCAAACAGACCATGCACGTGTGCTACATCATAACGACTGACTTCCAGGTGCTGTTTGGTTATTTGACATAGACAACGTAAACCTAAAACGAGTTAATTAACTACTTATCTAAGGGAAGCAACTCGAATAGATTTGGCTGACTGGCGTATACATGGGCTTTCTGTACCAATCTAATTAAAATATAGATAGTCATTATCACTACGTTACATGAATAATTAAAATATAGATGGTCATTATCACTACGAAGTGATAATGACCATCTATATTTTAATTAGATTGTTTCTATACTAGGTAACTTTTAACGCGTAACATGTAAAACTTGTCTTGGAATAAAACGTACCTCACCCAAATTCAGTAATAAGTACCAAATGCACACTAAGAAAAATAATTTTTCGAGTTCTTGGTATAAGGTTTTTGTTGTTACGGTATGAATGTACGACATCTCTTCGATTTGAAACCAAACTATTTTTCACACCACTCTCTCTATTAAAAAGTTATGCAGAATTTAAAAAGTGTGCCCATAGTGTCAAATATACGAACTGATACATACGTGATTTGATGAAGTCGTCTTATCAATTATATTTTAATGCAGTATATGTGTGATTATTTGGACTTTAAAATGTATTGTTCGAAACTACATATTTTACATTATATTGCAAAGTAGCACTGTTGCATGATTTCACCGGTTGAGAGGACAAATATTTTGATTGAAATATGAAGCCAATATACAATTTTGTCACAAAACATTATTTATTAAAACTTCAATAATACTCTTCAAAATTAAACGCATAAACATCAATTTCAGACCCCTTCCGTAGTCTAAACTTAAGGTGTATAGCAAAAAGATATCAAGTAACACTTTCACTCTCTTTTTTCGTGTACACATTGGTAGTTTATATCTTGTTTCTAATTGAGGTAAAATGTAACGTAGGTATCGCAAAGTAACCAACAATAGAAAAATCAAATAAACATAATCAAAACAACTCTTAACAGCTTACTTTTAACAAATCGCGAAGAATGGGTGAGATTTAATTGAAAACCACTCCTGAAGTCCAGTAATGAGTAAAATGAGTCAAATTAGTAAATTGCAACGTATGTATCCCTTACATAACATACCAACTTAGCAATCACAGAGCGTGTCGATTTTTTCTCTGTCAACTTTCGAAAGCTTACATAGTCTACTCGGAGAGGTGAGGATTTAATTAAATTTAATTAAAAACCACTCCTTAAGTACAATAATTATCAAAACTGGTCACAATTAGTACATTGTAACGTAGGTATCGCTTGCATTTCATATCACTTTAGCAACCATACAGCGTGTCGATTTTGTCTTGGTCGTCTTTCGAAAGCTTAAATAGTCTCTTCGATTTCCCAGATGCAAGGGGCGGCATGATTTTACACAAGACATTACACTTACTGATCCAGATACGATCCTGTTTCTGTGGCCACTTGAAGAGCGATTTTGCTCGTGTCATGAAATTTACCTCGACTTCATTGTCGTCATTATCTATGGCAACAATCTGACCAACGTACCAGTCCCCGTCGTACCCGGCCGCAATATAATTGTCAATTTCCAAACTTATTACGTTTGGGACAACACTGACATCTTCTCTACTGGAAGTATTGGTAATTGTGTCCGGTGATGGCACTGATGGACCAATAACCTCATTTCTCTGTTCAGAATTTTCAACCTCCATTTCTTCTTCAACACGGTACTCAAAAGACTGCCTTTGCCATGTATTGCAGAAGAGGCCCTGAAGACATCCGTCACAATAGCATGAAGTTTCTCTTGCCATTAGCATATGCCTGTCTGCTGTCATGGCAATCGCATGCCATTTCATTGTACCCCTGAATGGTTTTGCCTTAATTCTGCTGATGCATTCCTGTTTGGATTTCGTTTCAGTTTTTGGAACAAACATGAACGTTACACCTTTCATATTTGACTGTTCTGTCCACTTATAAAACTCCACAGCATCTTGTATCGCAACACGGCCCTGTTTTATTGCTTCGTCTGCCATTCTCTTTACAGTTCCCCCTAAGCCATCACAGGGGCCCTTCCCATGACCCACCTCAAAATAGTTCCAGATAGCTTCAACGCCATACAGTTCCTTATGGTTTGCGACAGTGTAGAACATGTAGCGATTCCGGTATTGGCTAGAAGGGGAGTCAGTCCAGTAGTGAACCTTTGTCAGTGTAGGTTTGATCAGCTTGAGTTGTGGCATAACTTTGTCTAAAAAAGCACAAATAGTACTGGCGGAGTGCGACATCTCATCGCTCACAACTACAAAGCTCTGATGTTTTAGTTCGTCTGCGTCTTTGTAGTAAGCTACAATAGGATGAAGTGTCACCATTGACTGATTCCAATAAGCCGTCTGTACTTCGTCAAGAGACCGGCAACTGTAATTTTCCGCAAAGTCCATCTGGAGTATCATCTCACTGTCTGTCAAATTTTCTTTTAGTGTTCGTACCTGTTGATATTGTTCTTTCACTCTCTTCACGTGTTCTGTGAATGCTTGTAGCTGTCTTTCTATATCTGTTCTAAAAGTTTCTGCTGTACAATCTTGGTCAACCACTTTCATCTTCATCTTTCCGGGTTCTATTTCTACTTTCTTCCATACTTTGAATGTCACAGTATCTGGTAAATCTTTGAGAAGGTCCTTCATATCGATTCCATTATCAATCAAGTGTTCGGGGTTTGATCCTATCTTTATGCCTGCTTTCCTGATAGCCTGTACTTTTAAAGCCATATTCTGATGATGAATACATTGACAGCTATTTCTGGATATCATCGAAGTTAACAGTATATGTTTTGGTCGTAGTCTTTGGAATGTGGACAGGGATACTTTTACGTCTGGGTGCTCTGACAGGTACTTCTCATGCAAATTCCTCATATAGTCTGTTAGCACCCGTGTTTGTCTTTTGTCGTTTTGTCCTACCTTCTTAGCGTCTGCTTTCCCTGGTTGAGCTCTACTGTTGTCATCTCGATCAAAAAAGTTGTGTATTGATTTCTCCAGTTTTTTGGCCAAACTAGAACGAATTTCGACTTTCTTTGTTACGCTAGCAACATCTTTGTTTATTATCTTCGATAATGATCTTCTTGATAATCCAGTTGCTTTGTGAATGCTGCTTACGCAACGGTACCTTCTCGCTATTCTCCCTGACACTATTGTTGAAAGGCTTTCACGTTTCTTAGTCGAAGTTATTTTTCTTGCTTCATTGATTTCTGTTGTAAGCGTATTTAGTGTCAAAAGTTTTTTCCTGACGTGTCGTTGCCTTTTTGGTGTCAAGTGTAGTTTTTGTACTTCCTCATCTGTTTGCTTCCTTGGTGTAATATCAATTCTCGGCAGTTGCTGCTTAGATATACATGTAGCTTTCCTCTGCATTCTTTGTATTTTCCTGTTTCGAACTTTCAAGGTTTTTCTCAAGTTTTCGTTATCTGATTTCATCTTCTTTATCTTACTATAAGCAGATGATAGAGCTAGTTTTCTTCGCTTTTTCACTCCCTTTGCTTTGTTTTTGTTGTTTGTTGATGGTAGTTTAACGAAGAGACGTGACGGTCCTGGTGCATGTTGTTCGTCATGATTCACCTCTTGAAAACTTTCATAGCCACTCGTATTTTCTATGACTGATTCTTCCCGTTCGTTCTGCGTTTTTTTCCGAAGTCTTGACAGTCGATTCCTCATTTTGTTCTTCTTGTTTCTTTCTTTACGTTTCCTTTCATTTAAATCAATAGCCGGTGTGTAATACGTGCGTTGTCGTAATCTTTCCTTTCTCAGAAAGTCTTCACCTTTCGCTTTTTGGCGTTCTCTATACGCTTTCTGGATCTCACTTCTTGATTTTGCCATCTTCAGCCTGTAAAACAAAATGTAACGTAAGTATCGATACATACGTTACCTTTAATATATGGTTTATATGATAAAACATAGTACAGTAATTTCTTGACTTAGATGTCAATATTGGGGCATTGTACGCTCCATTATACAGGTATATCAAAAGCTGTATCAAAAACTAAGTAGGATATAACAATCGGGATATAACAGCAGTGTACTACGAAATTGCAAATTTCAAACCTGTGTTGCCTCTAAACACACTTAAATGTACCATGAATTAATGAAAAAAGTATATATTTCTTTTAACGTCTACTTTGGTTGATACCGCCACTGGCAAATCACCCAATATTATGCGTACAAACTTGGTATAGTTACTGAAATGTAATCTGTTAAGCTATTGATACATACGTTACCGGTAGTAACGTATGTATCATTTGTGTTGGCACGATTTCTCAAATGAATGAAACTATAAGACATTATTACCAGGCCTTATAAACAAAGTTTAAGACTAATGTATTATTTTCATGATATCTGTAATCAAACAAAATAGAACCAAGCTTTCAGAAAACTTACCTTCCGACCTGGCCTGTCTGTAACACATTTACACTGCGATAAAATGACAGGACGCTTCCATTTGAAATAATGGCGGACTGCAAACACCTTGTGTTACACAGAGTTAGCATTTAAAGAGTAATTCCATTAGTTTCGAACTTTTTTTCGTGTAGTTGGTAACGTATGTATCGGTCACGTAGGTATCTTCTGGTATCTTAATGATCAAGAACATCTATGAGATTGCACAGGGATATAATATATAACCTTGAAAACAGAAGGTCTTTCATCAATGTCTATGCATGCAGATTATTTCATTAAGTGTCCCGTAATGCCATTAAACTATTCCATACGTAGGTATCATTGCGTTTTCAGACCTTTACCCTCGTGTGAAAACATATTATAGAACCACATTTGGTATAAAGTATAGATATCATTTCCGCTTTTATATGTTTATAAAAGCTAAGAAGCATATTTTGACTGTCATTTGGAACTGTTTGTTGTGTATTACTTTGAATTTTGAAGATCGGTTATTAAGAGTAACGTATGTATCTCCCATGCTGGGGTCACACGTTTTTTATAGTGATATACAGGAAACTAAGCAAACTGTCACAGTTTGATGTCCGTTTTTGAAGTACGACATAGACCTCTATAAAATAAAAGTAGTATGCATGCTGCCAACAAAAAGGGAAATTCTCGACAATGATATAAATAAAAAAACCTTTGACTGGCGTCAGTAACGTATGTATCGTTTGTGGAGATTAAAATAAGCATTGCTGCCTAAAGAACTCAATAAAGTGCATATAACTGAGTGTGCTGATTACACAACCGATTTAACTTGATTTTAATACCGGTTATCATTACGGTTCCTGTATATAATTTAAGATTTTTTATAGAACACCGTGTTGCTTCTTATTAGTGACTTTGGGTGACCTACTTAACTCTTAAATACCCACAATGACATCTGATACAACCTATCTATTTCCTAGTTCACTAAAAATTGTTGATTATTCTTTTCTACATGTAGATTGTGACATCCCAGCTTCCAATACCTACAATACTAATATATCCCAGTTGAATCAATGTTTAAGGACCTGTTATCATGATACCCGTGACGGTTGTCGAATGCTAACGAACAAATACATAACGCGAGACTTCGCGAGATGCAGGTTGATGGTGTCAATGGCAAAGTTTTCAAAGTCGAAATAATTATCTCAGCTGGCAATATTCTATTGCGTTGTGCCATATGAAACCAGACGTATTTGAGGTTTGCCTGGTGGTTCACGAACAAAGTTCTCATATCGATAATTTCACACAATTAAATTGGACCTAGGTGTTGTCATCGAGACCGAATAAGCTAAATGTCCTGTAACTCGTAGTCTCATTCTCTTGTAATTCTTAAGTTTTAAAATTCTTAAAATATAAAATTTGTTGATATTTCCCCCTCGTTATTCGACTGAGTTCTCATGGCGGTTCCGCTATAACATTGAAACCATCTGCTGTTTTGCGACTATTGTCAGGAGACCGAAGATGTTTTGATATTTTACTTAAGAAATAATTAACGATGATTCGTGTATTATTGCAGGATATACAACGAGGACGAGGATAGTTTGCAATTAAATTAATAACGAAGGCCGCAGGCCTGAGTTATTAATTAAAATTGCAAAACATCCGAGTCCGAGTTGTATATCCTGCAACAATACACGAGTCAAAGTTGATTATTTCTATTCTACCATGTACTGTTTAGTTATGAGATCGACCTCTTTCTAATAGAAAAACAGCAAAGAAACCCCGGGAAAATCTTGTAATTTATTTCTTGAGTATTGCATTATTTGTTGATGAAATATACAGGCAATACAGTACTACGATCAAGAGCATCTATCATATGGCATTGATTTTGAAAATTAAAAAAAAAAGGATTAAAAAAAAAGAAAAAAAGTGGGGGCCTCCGTAGGATTCGAACTCGCGTCGTGATAAAAATATATTGAAAGACTAACCCATTAGCCCACTCGGCTATAGTAACCTTTTATGAAACGGGTGAATATTAGATATTTAAAATTGTAACAGCCGTGACTCACGAGCCTGTATTATTGATACGAGCGTGGGGTTTGGAAAATAATACATGGTTTGTAACCAATCAAAACTGGCGTTACATAGCAAACATGGTAGAATTTACATTATTCTATGTTTTACAGTACAACTATTGTTTGTGTCCTAGTGATATTACTTAAGTATCTCGTAAGTTACAATTCTAAACGAATGTGTTGTTTAAACGAGTTTGATAATGAGTGTGATCTAATCGAATTAAATTAATATTAAATCATATTATTTTTGGTAGTGACACTATACTCACTTCTGTAGTACATTTTTATCCTAGAAATGGTCATAAACTCTCCCAGATCAACACGCCACCAGGTCGTGTTTTGACCGTCATCCGTATGTGTACAACAATCCTTGTCGAAATCTGTACAGTCATCCACAGCGTTACTGGCAGCATATTTATCGCTCGAAAAGTTACTACTTTGTTCTGTTGCTTTATTCAGTGCCACGTTACCTGCAATACATGAAGTATTAGGTTATACCTTATGAGTTGAAATTAACGATGATTCTGACATGTCTAATCATATTCGTTTCCTTCTTGATAGTTACCTAATCTCTAGCAATTTGACAATGACTCTTATATCCGCTTTGAATTTAAAATCGAGTGTTATTAATAAAAATTCTAAATACAGCGCCAATATTATGAAATGTAATTTAATCTATACAAACAACCACATTCCATTATGGAATGAATGTATTAGTTTTCAATAACTGTTTAAGCTATTATATTTATGACATGCTGTTCCATAATATTTCTATAGATGTGCTTATTATGCGTTCAGATTATACCGACATAATATATAAAACCTTACTCTATATGGCAATGTTAATGTTATGTTTTGGCTATATGAAGATACGCAAAGATTGCTAAAGATTAAATAAACACTGTCGATGGTCATTATTGAGATAAAGTACGTATGCTACAACGCTTCATAATTTTCAAACATGCACTTGTTGATAACATCTTATGATAATGGAGGCCAATCCTTATGCAGTAGTCTTGTACTTTTATGGAAATATTTTTTTTTGTATCAACATTCTGCCTTTGCCTTAATGTCGTTAGGAAACCAAATTGTAGGTGTGAGAGTATATTTACTACAATGTTGATTGATCCGGACAGTGTGGGTCCTCCTGAAAACTTAAATGGGCCTAAAACTTTATCACGTATTAACATGTTATTCCAAAACAATTATAAAATTAACCAACTAGTGTTGGTCCGAAAGATCGAGAATAAATCAACACTTACGTGATGACGGCACACGTGTCTATATTTCAGTTGACTATTGGTTGGATCGCCCTAATGCCTATACTTTATGTGATATCATTTTGTCACCTGGAATTCTAATTGCTGATTGTTTATTTCCAAATAGATTGTTTCCTCGACATGTCACGTATGCTAAATGGCTACATATTAAATCCAAATTAATTATATTCCACGGCTTAATTATTTGTGAAGATTTATTTCTATCTTTAGAATCAACATTAAAGCATGTTACACAACACGTTTAAAATGCATATACAATATTACCGAAGGTAATGGATGTCTCAAATAATCCATTAAATAGTGTCTGCTTCAGTACAATTTCATATTTCATCATCTCTCCCTGTTAGGATTCAACATTTCAACGCGCTAAAGCTTGGCAGAGATTTTAATATCTAAGATAAGACAAAAAGTCAGTTAATGTTTGTAATGAAATGATTCCATACAGTTAAAGGAATTAAACAACAGTACAAGTTAATAAAACAGTAAGTATCGGAGGAAGCCGTCAACATTCAACTCGTCCCCTCATGAAGGGGGAGGGAGGAAAGGAGAATGTCAATGGATTGGGGATTATAAAGATTCCATTTGTATTTGGTAAAAGGAGATGACTGGTGCAGAGACGTAGAGTTGAGGGAGTAGGGATAGCAGATATTACAATAGTGAAGTACTGATACTCTGCCACCCAATGTAACACAAAGTGAGGTGTGAATAAACTTTCCAAACAACACGCAAAAGACTTGTGTTGTATTACATGGTCGAAGAAACTAATATCATTTGCTTAACACGGGATTTGCGTGTTAATATGCTATAACGTTGATTCTGAAAATGAATATAAAAACTTTACAAATACATTGGAGAGATAAACATTGATTTGTTTCTATTCGAAAAGTAAACAAAGTTTCTCATAGTGTAACGTGCACCGGGGGTACAACGGAGCGGTCACCCATACAAGAGCTGACCACGCTCGACGTTGCTTAACTTCGGTATACAGACACGTCACTCAACTTCAGCTAGCTATTGGACTATGCAGCTGAAATGTCCATATCCACAATAGGTGAAAAGCAAGTATGTTCTTCACATCATTGTTTAAAATATCTATATACTTCTTGTTGATACATGAAACCCTGTATAACTTTTTGTTACTGTTGAGCTGATGGCAATAATTAATGCTTTACCGATATATATGTATCCATAGTGATATATATAATTGTCATTACACATAATCGTTTGTTGTATCTTGAAAGTGACTTGTGAATACGTCCAAGGCATTATTCATGTAAGGTAAACAACTGTAGTGTATTTGTATTTAAATGTATTACATGATTAATCTACCACATTTCGAAAATTTACTTAAAAAAAACCCAATAACAATTTAATATTGAACAGACATTAATATATAAATAGTTACATGATGAATGACATGGCGATCCTGGAAGTTATTAGTGTCGGCTATTACGAAACAACAAACTTAAACACTCATTACTGACCTACCCAATCAG
Source organism: Pecten maximus (assembly GCF_902652985.1). NCBI lineage: Eukaryota > Metazoa > Mollusca > Bivalvia > Pectinida > Pectinidae > Pecten > Pecten maximus. The sequence continues at coordinate 463,067 of NW_022979523.1, forward strand.
GAAGTAAAATGACCTACCTTACATTCAGTATTAACTTAAAACATGTACGTTATTTAGTTTTCACTTTTTTCAGTTTGTATATAAGTACTTACTTTCAGATCTTACAGTATTGAATATGACGAACAGGACCAGGATCACATCCCTTCTTAACAATATCTTTTCCGTCGCCATTCTGATTTTAATGGCGACTCCACATCAATAAGGAAGTTAAATGTACAGTATTTAAGGTTCATGATTTCTATACTACATGACTGGTTGGGACGAGGTGTATTTTATAATGACAACACCTACTTGTTCCAAAACAATGAGTTCAATATCTACATAAACGATGCACTTCATTGCAATACCACCATACAATATATACACACAGAGTTCTGTTAACATTAGGCGTAAAAAAACTGCAGATATTTAAACAATGAGGTTTAAATGTTTAGATTGCAATCTAGCTGGTAATAATTCCTTTTTGTAGGCTGCCGATTTGACAATGATTTTTTTATTTCTGCTTTGACTTTAAAAATTGGTTTGGTTTGGTTTATTTTGTTTAACGTCCTATTAACAGCTAAGGTCATTTAAGGACGGCCTCCCGTGCGTGCGACATGCATGCGTGTTGTGAGTGCGTATGTGTGTTTTGGGAGGCTGCGGTATGTTCGTGTTAAGTCTCCTTGTGATAGGCCGGAACTTTTGCCGATTTATAGTGCTACCTCACTGAAGCATTCTGCCGAAGACACCCAGAAGCACACCCCACCCGGTCACATTATACTGACAACGGGCGAACCAGTCGTCCCACTCCAAATACGCTGACTTTAAAAATCAAGTGTTCTTGCCATGATAAAAAAACGACTCTCACATAAACAACCATATTATATCTTTAATTATGAAGTTGTATCAAATTGCCCTAATTGTTCAGGCCTGTCTATCTATGGACATTCTGTTCTCTTATCTTTGTTTAGATATGTTTACCGTGCATTTGGATTGTACCAGTATCTTATATAATATCTAACTGTATACGGTGATTGTCTTAAAGTCCTCATACCTCTGTATAGAATGATATGTGTAGTCAATGAATACAATGATCAAATTGTATACAAGGGTTTGATTTCGACAGGTAAATTTGCACTATATTACCTGTGAGTCTAATCGCAAACCCAAAGTAATGTCATTGTAGCGTAAATCATGCTTCCCAGTACGGTCACCTGTATGTGCGGCCATTTCTACAGAAGACAGCCACCAGACTTGTCACTCTACGATCTTTCAATTTTTGCCCCGCAGGTAGGGCGTAAGAATTGTACCGGCTGTCCCCATTGCATGATCGTAAGAGGCGACTAAATTTGGGATCTCATATTTTCCTTTCTTTCTTAACAACGTTCTTCTTCCTAATGTCTTCCTTGACAATGCCTCACTTTTGGCCTTTAGTTGAGCGTTCGCCCCTGTGAGGAAGGCTATGGGTTCTGGTTTGGTTTGGTTTACTTTGTTTAACGTCCTATTAATAGCTGACGTCATTTAAGGACGGCATCCCGTGCGTGCGAAGTGCATGCGTGTGGTAAGTGCTTATGTGTGTTTGAGAGGCTGCTGTATGTTTGTGTTAAGTCTCCTTGTGATAAGCCGGATCTTTTGCCGATTTATAGTGCTACCTCACTGAAGCATACTGCCGAAGACAACCAGCAGGACATCCCACCCGGTCACATTATACTGACAACGGGCCAACCAGTCGTCCCACTCCCAATATGCTGAGCGCTAAGCAGGAGTAGCAACTACCATTTTTAAAGACTCTATGGGTTCTGTCCCCTGTCCGGGACATACCACAGTCGTAAGTACTTACTTTCAGATGAAGCTCAGGACCATGATCACACCTTTTCTTTTTACTATATTCCTCGCCGCCATTTCTGAGTTTAATGGCGACTGTACACTAACAAGGAAGTAACATGGAAATTGCTAAAGGATTAAAATAAAAAAGAAATTGGACAAGATGTATTTCGTTATTACTATAAAACATGTCTGAAACACCTATAGGTACGTGAACCTAATACTACCTAGTAATAAAAGCTTACAGCATGTACACGTCTATTTCCAGTAGGCGTGCATAAACAAATGTTAAGTTTGCACTCTAGATATTCAATATCATTACTAGGTATTTGTCTTGCTATTTCAGTCTGGCGATTGGACAATGATTAATATCCGTGCTTTGAAATTAAAACACTACTGTTATTATGAAACGTACTAAGTTACAAAACGAATATTATTGTAACATTATAATATATAATAGCTAACTATATACGCTGATATTAATGTGCGTTCGGATTGTAACATACTATCTAACATCTAACTTTATAAAGTGATATTAATTAGCGTTTAAATTGTACCATTATAATAGCTAACATATAACTGTCGGAGAAAATAATTGAGATAGGGCATGTTTAGTACCGTACTTTAATTTTTCCCCACATGCATATTTTGAAAATTTCTTATAATAACGGGAGGCAGCTCCTTATATAGTAGTCTCTGTATATATAAAAGAGAACGACATATGTTTTGATATTAACACTATGTGTAATATTTGCCTATATGTCGTGAGTTAATCAAATTAAGGTAATATACCTTTAACTGTTTTATTTTTATTGCCATTACCGTAATGATAACTGTCTGTCATTTGTGATGCGCGGTAAATTACAGTATATGTTGAGTCTAGTAGAAAACGTCACTTTTGTCCACGTAGGACCCAAGGGGGTGGGGACTTTACATTTCCAAAAAAATGGCTGGTCTCTAGTCATAAAAAGTTACTCAAAATTTCAGTGGGAAATCGTTTGATTGTTTCTTAGAGAAGTTGAAGAGGTAACCTGTTTACGAACTGACGATGCACGACACATGACGACGGACAAAATGTTATTAGAATTAGTCACTTGAGACTTCATTAATTAAAAATAACAATATTCTTATAATCCAGTTAGCTGTTTAAAGCAAATACTCAGTGCAATTTCCTGTTAGCCTTTATGTAGAATATCAATTGATCATACGCCTGTCAGTTATCGTGTAAACATCAGTTCAATTTCAACAATCTTTTATTGCTTTTCAATAAATCAAATGGTTGACATCAGACAAAGCCTATGTAAATCCTTCCAAATTATTACGACAAAATTAGCATTGACATGTATGCAGTGGTATCCAGTATTACAAGTAAGAGGGGATACTCCAATTTATTAAAAAATGTAAAAGAAATTCATTACATCATTGATGTTCATACCATTGATGCAGATTTTCTGGTGAGTTGCCACGCAAATTCTGAGGGCTACAGATCCTAGAGTTTTTGTTTGTAAACATGTCGACCATTTATCCATTGGAAAGTCAAGGCAATTTAAATCTACAAATCATGGTATAAATTGAAAGATACCCAAGACAGAACCTTGTTGGTCTACTGCGTTTACTTTCGATGAAAAAAAGTCAGTTGATACTCGTTGTTTATATTCAGAAAGATAATCTTTCAACCCTTGTAAATCTCCCCCTTTCCCTTTATTCCCTAGCATCAATTTAAAATCTAACTTTGAAAATTAAACCTGATGTTAGAAAATGGAAGAAAACATTTTGATGTTGAACACACCGTTATTACAATTAGAAATAAAGAATGAAGTGTAGTAAGGGGCGATAACGGAGTTATCGTTCCTTACGGAGCGTAATGTAATACGAGCTAATTCGCCTATTTTGCCGGATATAATAGCGATTTGAGGACAGACAAATTGGCTCATACAATTCGGTTGATACTTTGAAAGATTGTAAAACTCGGCTCGATCTAGGTCTGGATGTATCTTGTATCCCTGTGGGAAACCGTATTTATGAGATATTTTGGGTCAAACATGCCAAAATCGTCATTTTGACCTGTAGCTTCTGTTTAACCGAACCTTAAAAATCAGCGCTTTAATGAAAAATTCTGAAACTCAAAACATAACAAGTAGAGAGGATTCTAAAGAAAATGGAATCTTTAGTTTTTCTATATCTTTAATAGAACGGCCACAATAGGGTTTTGAAAAAGGGTCGTATTTTATCGAGAGGTGGCGGATGTTACGTCACGACTGACGTAACAAAGTATGTGTGGAATGTAGTGTATTGAAGGACGGAACGTAATGTACATGCGACTAATTCAGACCACTTTGCCGGAACTAGCTGAAAAGCGACTCTATACATTTTGATAAAACTTTCCACACTTATAAAACTCGGTGTGATCTACATGTATGTCCAGGCATATCCCGTATATCTGGGAATAATCTAGTTATGGAGATATTTTGAGTACAAACACGCCAAAATCGACACTTTGACTGCTGGTTTAAGTTCTTTTTCTCTGTCGTGTCCGTGATGCAACAGTTTCCGCTTAGGTCACATGGGTACTGCACTGGGGAACCCCCGATTGGGGAATTCCCGCCTTTTTACACAAGAATCCTACGTCATTCTATTTTCAGTAACAGTGTGTATTTGTGATTTTCTCAATCTCAACACACTACTATTTATCCTCGTATCATATATAAAGTACCCGTTTCATGTGTTACATGTATTTACTAGGGGAAAACAGCTACAAACCAGAGAAACGCATTCTCCAAAGGGACTTGGATCAGGTGAAACACAAGCTGATTGGCCGGTCGTGTTGCGCAAGTCGTTAACACACTTTTGGGTGTAGATTTGACCTCTACCCCTGACCCGGATGTATATAATCGGTATTTGTTGACATATGTTGACAGATATCTCCTGATAATGTCCAACATGCTGTGTTGAACTTTTCTATTTTGTTTCTCAGATGTTGGTCTTTATTAGGTGAAATAGAAAGTTGTAAATGCAATTTTGGGAATTTATTATGGATTTTAATATTACAATGAAATATATAGCGAAGCTAATTGTGAACTCGGTCCCAATATATGATGTTATAACCAGAAGTGATGTTTAGGATTTTGTGTACAATTGTGGAATTGTTTTTTTAGTATTAATACTCAAGAGGTATTTTAAACTTAGTAATAGAAATACTTTATTAATTTTAAGATATAATGAATGGCAGCATAAGCAACGAAATTCATTAATTATTTAATATTCTACCATGTTTGCTATGCTGAACGACAGTTTTGATTGGTTAAAATCCATGATTATTTTCCAGTAATACACGCACGTGTCAATAATAGACGCATGCGAGTCACGGCTGTTACAATGTTATGTATCTAATATTCACCCATTAGGTTAGACGGTTACTGTAGCCGAGTGGACTAATGGTTAGACTTCTTCTATTTTTTAACAAGACGCGAGTTCGAATCCTACGAAGGCCTATTTTGTTTATCCTTTTTTGTTTTTAATTTTCAAAATCAATGCCAGATGATAGATGTTTTTGATTGTAGTACTGTAGTGCCTGTAAAGAAATACAAATGTATATATTTTATCAACAAAATAATGCAATACTCAAGAAATAAATTACAAGGTTTTTCCGGGGTTTCTTTGCCGTTTTTTTTATATAGATCTCAGAACTAAACAGTACATGGTAGGGGTTTCTTTGCCGTTTTTCTATATAGATCTCAGAACTAAACAGTACATGGTAGAATAGAAATAATCAACTTTAACCTGCGGCCTTCGTTATTAATTTAATTGCAAAATATCCTCGTCTTCGTTGTATATCCTGCAACAATACACGAATCATCGTTTATTATTTCTGAACTATCGTGGTAATGAGATCTCAGGATTCCGATGGATAAATTGACAATAGAATATTATAAAGAATGAAGTGTGGTAACGGAACGTATTAATTTTCGAAGATTTTAGTTATTGTCCAATTGCAATGACATTTAAATTTGGTATGTAGGTACATCATGGGCCACTGGTTACTCTTGTATAACCTCACTTAACAATAATCATATTTTACCGAAAAGGTCGCCATTTTCTAGCCTCTGATTGGTCCAAATCCTTTAGATATTGTTTGATTTCAATGAAATAGGGGTATTATGGGACAGCAAATTAAACTTAATGGGTTTCATTTTCTTGGCAACAATACAGTTTTACTTATTTTTTTAACGTCCTATAAAATGCCAGGATCATTTAAGGACGTGCTTGGTTTTCGTGGTGGAGGAAAGCTGGAGTACCCGGAGAAAAACCACCGACCTAGAGTCAGAACAAGGTATCTGCCCCATGTTTGTTTCGAACTCACAACCAAGAGGTGAAGGGCTAAAGTGTCGGGACACCTTAACCACTCGGCTACGGCGGCCCACAACAAAAGGTCTTATCTTATTGGTCGAAATGTAGATAGAGAGCGATTTTGATGAAAACTGCTGGAACAGAGTTATCGCTCCTCACTACACTTCATTCTTTCTGTGACATCCTTCAGGTGTCACCCCACTAGTAATCGATGTTCAGGTTTTTGTTAAATATGACAACTTGTCACGGATTTTTTCCTTGGTCTAACAAATTAACAAATACATTCATATAACAGTGTTGACGTATACGTATGATTGAAAATAAAAAGTAAAGAAAAAATAAAATATGACATTCAGAAATTTAAAATAAGTAAAATTGATGTACATTAATACACACTCCATTTAGATAAATAAATTGTAAGTCGATGTAACAAGTATAAGCAGGTTTATCGACATGGAAATATAAAAGTATTGGATAAACATAGTTTTTACTCCAGTGATAGTAGTGATATAAAAGTATATTTAGCGTAAGTAGAACATGATTATTCGAAGAGATATACCTTATAAAGAGGGTCACTGTTTAAATTAGTATAATTATATATTAGGCATTGCTACTTGGCTTAAAACCTGTAATGCAGTATCGCTCAGGGTAAACTTGATGAAAAATTGGTCAGCACATTTCGTTTAATTCTGATAAAAATATACAAGTGAATTAAAATAGAGCTGCAATAAACCTTCATTCTATCTAGAGCAATGTAAAATGTGCTTCAAATTCACAAAAAAAAAAAAATGTAAAATAAAATGAATGTGAATAAGATTAAATATCTATTAAAATATAGTAATAATAGAAACGTCCAACTGAGAGCAACAAATTACAAACACTGACAAAAAGTGATATGCCAAACATCAGTTAATAATTCTATAAAAATAGTATTGGCTTAAGGTTTTACGAGCTATATTTATGTTATAGTTATGTTCCTATGTATAACTAACAACATAATTACTTTCGTTAGGAGTGAGATGCATGATAATTAATGGATACAACAATCAGGTTATTTCTATGTGAATTTAGATTGGTTGTCGTCGCGTCCCAAAAATGTTTACATACGGAACGATTCAGATATTTACAGCATAAAATGTCCCAAGTATATAAAAATAGTTCCCTTGGATGATTCAGCCTTTTCACTTCATAGTTAAATCTTAATACAGCTGTAACATATCGCTGTTTACTACGGAAACACTTCCAGAGTATGATTCTTCGGTAAACTATTAAAGCGAAAGCAATACATTTAAGAGCTTTCCTTAAACTATGTTTAAAATACATGTTTTCCAGTACACGGCGATGGTATCCACGTACTCATTAATCAGTTCATATACACGTCAATGGTATCCAGGTATTCATTAATCAGTTCATGTATACGTCGGCGGTATCCAGGTACTCATTAATCAGTTCATGTACACGTCAGTGGTATCCAGGTACTCATTTATCAGTCAATGTACACATCCGTGGTATACAGGTACTCATTAATCAGTTCATGTACACGTCGGTGGTATCCAGGTACTCATTAATCAGTTCATGTACACGTCGGTGGTATCCAGATAGTCTTTGATCACGTTGTAGCAGTATTGGTACTGTTCCTGAATTTGAAATAATTTCATACTAATCGAAAATGCATAGGATACACACAGTGCGACCATTATAATTGCATAGGAAATGATGGGAAAGGGAAATTACTCTTCCAGACCAGCTAAACTAAGGCTGGAAATTGCAATATAAGAAAATATTCCGCGTCATCGAGTAAAGAACAAATGTTGATTATATGCCTCCATTGAGAAAACCACCAAGAAAGCAGAGGGGTAAATGCAATAGAAACATTGATAAATAGAGAATGGAGTCTCCCGGTAAGATAAGACTCTTATAATCAGTTTGACAGAAATATCAAACAGGAAGCCAATTCCAAATGCAATCAGGACCGCCATGAAAGTATTTTTCTTGGAATAGTGGAAATGTCAATATACGTACAAAATTGATCACAAATACTGGACGTCGCACAAGCAACTGACGTGAAATCTGAAAGATATCTACTTCTTCGTCACTCTTCATTTGGTCTCTTGCATTACTGATACAACAGAACAGCCCACTCTGGGAATAGCCATCACTGAAACATCAAAAGAGCATGAATGCTATTAGCACGGACTCAAAAGCTTAATGCCTTTCCTCCATATCCTTAACAATCGTCAATATCAAATAGTATTTAATAACATCTAACAAAAGTATATTATAGATAAATATGAAGGTAAACTACATACCGACACATGACTATTGTTGTCTTGGTATCGTCCGATTTGCGTCTGCTGTCAATAAGTTCCAGTAGGTGAAGCAACATGGACGAATCCTTGGGGACTGATGATTCTCTACCCCATCCAGTCATATGGAACACTTTAACCGTGGTATTGAAGCTATTTTCCTGAAAGAAGTCAATTCCATTTAGGAAAGATATCTTATTTGCATGCAATGAATAATGGATATAACGAAAGATTGCAGACTGCGATATCATATGTATGGGGATTTTCAACTTGGGAGGGGGAGGGGGGCACACAATGTTGTTAAAAAGCAAAAGTGTCTTTTCCGCAGGCTCTGCCTTTTCAGACTCCTTCATATCAGAAAAATAAACCTAGTCATTTATCAGTATTTAAGACAGCAGATGATAACCAGAATCTTAAAATCAGGTTTCAGCATCACACATCAAAACTTCAGACACTGCAAAACATCCATCTTACCGCGTTTTCTATTGCGATTTCTAGCAAATCGACATTTGCTATTGTTGAAGACTTCCCTTTGTGTTCCAACGTAAAATTCCCGATGGATGTATTTTCACCCTTGCCTGGAAGCCAGTCCTAAGATAAGTATAATGCATTTTATTCTGATATGGTCATATATCAATATGTGTCAGGCAATACTAGACTTCTTAATAATTATTTTACAGAGTTCATTTCCTTAAACAGATGCCGGACAATATTTGTTTTTATTTCATCACAACGAAAATGTTTTGGAGTATGACAAACCCATCTAAAAAAAACATGTGTTGCTCCACTGTGACGTCACGAACACATAATGTCACAGGCTGTAACGTCAATGTAATCAAGAAAAGTCTTTCGAAATAAAAATGTCGTAATGAAAGCTAATTTTGATGGTATTCAATAATTTGTTAGGTCTATGCATTCATGTGACAAATAGAATTTTAAGTTTACGTCAGTATAATGAATTAACCCCATATTATTGGTACTTTGTAAGATTTTATTCCTTTCCAGTTGTAATTTTTTAACGTTTTAAGTGAAATGGTTGTTAAGTCAATACCGTAATGTTAATGATAAACCACTGTCACCAACCTGCATTTGGAATGATTCTATGCTACTAATATGAACAGATGAAATTACAGTTTTTCAAATAAACTGCACCTCGAGCGCCTTCGTTACGCTGCATTTGTATCGAAATACACTTACTATGTCGTCCGGCTCGATGATGACAATTGTTTGACAGCTGTGGTCCATTACCATCGTCAACAGATCCACTACGGTGTCCTCCAGAGGAGTCTGTGTGACAATGTACCCAGTTTTGGATGTATAGGACTAGGTCAAATGAAAACGGAATAATTGTAAGTATGTAAATGAAAGGTTGATTACATGTGGGAAGCAATGTAGGAGCGATTCTAAGGTACGTGTACTGGTTTCATGGGGTAATACTGTCACAGACATTTAGTGAATTAATCATAGAAATAGACCCAAGATAAAGTCCTTCAGGACTTCAGTATTCAGGATGTAAACGCTAAGGTTGATTCTTTCACAACATCTCTAAATAATCTCAAAGCACACTTTTTTTTTTATTCGTATCAGCATGGAAATGTATCACTAATTCGCTTATCGTTGCGTAATGCATATCCTCCGTTATATCATTGAATGGTGGGAAAGGTGACCAAGTACAATATTTGATCTAAAATATCACCCGTAATCACTTTTTAACGAGCAAGTTCTTTGCCATTCCGATTAACTTACAGACATACATAACACACACATACTAATTAATCCATTTCAACAAGGTGAAACAAATGTCACATAATACGCATATTACTTACTGGCACTGACACGGCATTTATGTAGTCCGTTCTACAGTCAGCATATGATCGAAGGTACGCCCTGAACTTGTCAACTGAACAGAACCAGAGGAAAGCATTAATCACAATACTTCCTTTCCATTAACAATTTCTGATAATTCATATGAAAAGTAGTCGAAGTTCAATCATACATGGTAGTCTATGACTGGTTGAGTAATGTAGAGGATTTTTTTAAAATGCAATTCATAACTACAATTGTTTAATGTTCGATAAAATCGCAAAGATAAAGTATTATTTTAAATTTGCTGATTTAGGGTAAAACACCAAAACATTGAACTACCGTAAAATACTTTAATTTCATTGATGATTATGCACGGAAGGTGTCATTTGACGGGAGAACTTGGCGAGTTGGAATACGTTTGCCAAACGAATAAGCCAGACTAGACAAGGTTTATTACTTCATGTTAATAGAGTTTTTATTGGAAAGAGGTAATTTTGTTACCAGCAACGACTGATAAGGTCCTGTTCTTCATCTTGTTTGATGGCAGTAAAGCGGCTCTGTAGCTTGTCTCATCGTAAGCTGGTTTCATAGTTTGTGCCAGCTAAATGAAACGTTTGTTGCAAAATCATTTAGAGATATCTTGGTAAATATCTTTTTATGTAAACTGCAATGTATGTATTGATGTAGAGACCTTTTTATAATAATGTAGAAAAATCATTTTACTTTCTAAAAGTCTATATTTCAACAACAGGTTTATTATCAGAATTCTATTACAGAAGATGCCAATTGTATGAAGAGTAAATTTTCTCTTGAAATTGTATTGATATCAAACGGGAATAATCTATATAGAATTAGAGAGTACCAGGTATTCCTTCCTGAGCTTTGTTTGGTTCGTAGGACCGCCATTGGAGAGAGTAGTAAGTGTAATGTGGTACTTCATTCTTGGAATCAGGGTGTCTGGCATATCGAAGGCTTCTATAAGGAGCTGGTGTATAGCTATGTATTGTTCCTGGATAAATGAATGAATCGTTATTACTGGCATTTACAGTTTCATAATTTCTACACGAACTTCAATGTTATAGGTATTATCAAAAGATAATCTTAGGGCCAGATGTAGCGTGTGTGTGTTGAAATTGCACAACATATTTCTTTATTGTGTTAGTTTTTATGATTCTATCTTTGTCACATGCACGTGCAATGACAAATGTTTAAATAACTTATTTTCTTGCAATTTTTCGTAAGTATGCATTAGGTGTTCAGCAGAATCTATTATAAAATCTGCATGAATACTGGAGTGCATTTTCTACACCTGGGATGTAAAGATGAGAATAATAATTTCGTTTAGTAACATCGTTGTTTATTTTGATTATACGATTTCAACAGATGTAAGATCTTACAAGAAAAGGCATCAAAGACATTATTTATATATATGTTGAAGATCTTTTAATCGAAAAACAGGTGGGTTGTTCATGTCGATTCATATGTTACCCGAATACATGTGTTTAAAGTTTTCCAACTTTTCAAAAACAACCAATTACCTCGATCTTTAATTAAAGCAATGCCAACCGGGACTATTGAAAAAATAAGCTATATGTTTTTTTAATATCAAGTCAGTAACATTCTTGCATTCGTTCTGGTGTAGCTATTTGTTATCAATGGTCTAGTTGTCATTATCACGATTTTCGTGACCAATGTCGATTGCTGAGTAAACCAAATACACAAGATTTCGAGAGACATAATCTCATGATGTAGTCAACATACTTATTTCCATTGACGATTATGTTATGTCCAGTTGCTACTTCCTGAGCAAATATATTAGCTTTACATAGATATACGAATGGCTAGAAATATGAAAGAAAATATTTTGAAATGAGACATTTGCTTAAAGTATTCAAAATATTATCAAATTTTATTTAAACAATATAGAGTTCATCACTGTGAAACTTACAACAGTTTGAACCATATTGATCCTATCCTTCCGCATGGTTTTTATGTACTGCATTACGTCAATGTGTCCGGACTCCTTCCCATATTCCAGGAGAGCATCTAGGGCAATAAATGTTCCTGTTCTGCCTATGCCAGCACTGCCAAAGGGTTCAGTCATTAATTAATTAACTGAACAACGTCAGAACGAACATAAAACAGATGATGCGATATCAACAAAACTCAATGACATAATAACAATACAATAGCAAAGTGAATGAATAAATAAAACAAGAGGCCCATGGGCCTTAACGGTCACCTGAGATTTGAAATATTTCAGTTAATTAAATTGACCATTTTTGGCCCCGCCCATAAGCCCCTAGGGGTCAGTCAGGGCCAACATGTGCATATTATCAAACTTTCATCCCATGCTGAAAATGTTTACCAAGTTAGAATGAATTCCAATAGAAATCAAACATATTACAGTCAAAAATGTGATTTCCCGATATAAACTATAGTAAAGTTTACCCCCTCCCCAGGGGCAAACTTGAGACCCCAGGGTCATGAAATTCACAATTTTAGTAAAGCACTTTAAGATGCTTCCAACTACAAAAAGTATTTGATTCCAACTTAGTTCCGTCTTGAGAAGAAGATTTTTTAAATTTCAGTCAATTTGGCCCTTTTTAGCCCCGCCCATTAGCCACTGGGGGTCAGTCAGGGCCAACATGTGCATGCCATCAAACTGTCATCCCATGCTGACAATGTTTACCAAATAAGATTGAATTCCAATAGAAATAAAACAAATAAAAGTCAAAAATGTGATTTCCCTATATAAACTACAGTAAAGTTTACCCCCTCCCCAGGGGCAAACTTGAGACCCCAGGGTCATGAAATTCACAATTTTAGTAAAGCACCTTAAGACCCTTCCAACTATAAAGAGTATTTGATTTCACCTTATTTTGGTCTTGAGAAGATTTTTGAAATTTCAGTCAATTTGGCCCTTATTAGTCCTACCCATCAGCCCCTGGGTGTCAGTCAGGGCCAACATGTGCATGCCATCAAACTGTCATCCCATGCTGACAATGGCTACCAAATTAGAATGAATTCCAATACAAATCAAACAAATAAAAGTCAAAAATGTGATTTTCCTATATAAACTATAGTAAAATTTACCCCCTCCCCAGGGGTAAATGTGTGACCCCAGGGTCATGAAATTCACAATTTTAGTAAAGCGCCTTAAGACCCTTCCATCTATAAACAGTATTTGATTCTATCTTATTTCGGTCTGAAAAGAAGATTTTTTAAATTTCAGTCAATTTGACCCTTTTTAGCCCCGCTCATTAGCCCCTAGGGGTCAGTCAGGGCCAACATATGCATACCCTCAAACTGCCATCCCAAGTTGATAATGTTAACCAAATTAGAATGAATTCCAATAGAAATCAAACAAATAAAAGTCAAAAGTGTGATTTTCCAATATAAACTATAGTAAAGTTTACCCCCTCCCCAAGGGGCAAACTTGAGACTCCAGGGTCATGAAATTCACAATTTTAGTAAAGCACCTTAAGACCCTTCCAACTATAAAGAGTATTTGATTTCACCTTATTTTGGTCTTGAGAAGAAGACTTTTGAAATTTCAGTCAATTTGGCCCTTTTTAGTCCTACCCATCAGCCCCTGGGTGTCAGTCAGGGCCAACATGTGCATGCCATCAAACTGTCATCCCATGCTGACAATGGCTACCAAATTAGAATGAATTCCAATACAAATCAAACAAATAAAAGTCAAAAATGTGATTTCCCTATATAAACTATAGTAAAATTTACCCCCTCCCCAGGGGCAAACGTGAGACCCCTGGGTCATGAAATTTACAATTTTGGTAAAGCACCTTAAGACCCTTCCATCTACGAAGAGTGTTTGATTCCACCATATCTGAGAGTAGAGAAGAAGATTTTTGAAGTTTTAGTCAATTTGACCCTTTTTAGCCCCGCCCCTCAGGCCCCTGGGGGTTGGGGACCATATAATTTACAATTTTGGTTGACCTTTAGACATAGAAGCTTCCTGCCAAATTACATGGAATTTGGTTTAGGGGTTTTGGAGAAGAAGTCGAAAATGCAAATTGTTTACGGACGGACGACGGACGACGCACGACGGACGACGCACGACGACGGACAAAAGGGGATTAGAATAGGTCACTTGAGACTTTGTCTCAGGTGACCTAAAAAAAACATAGGAAAACGTCAAAATCCCCTTTAAAACGACGAGCATAATGAAATCCTTGTGAAGTATGAACGGGTATAATTGGTAAACCTCTTTTCTTTATACCTGCAATGAACAACCATTTTCCCTTTCAAGACAGTCTCGTAGTTGGAAGACAACAAGTTCGTTTGGGTCTGGAGTCCCGTGGTCGGGCCACGTGATATAGTGGAACTGATGTATCTGACGTACTGACTTCGTCTGAATGAGTAAATTGGATATTCAGAATTATTGATATCATTTATAGTCATACATGTATGAACATATTTAGTTTGGCTGTTCTAACTATTGCTATTCCTGTTTTATTTATACCTTCTTTTCTGTAACTGTAAGGTCCCGGATGACGTAGAAGGCATACGACCTTTCTCTGTCCATAGTGATGCTGAAATTTGCCGTTGTCAAAGGTTCTCCCTCGTCTGGCCAATACTTGTCGCACTTCGGCTTAAATTTGGAAAAAAAATAACCAGACCGTCATCAATATCCTTATATTTTGAGGATATCTCTGTCATTTTCGAATTTGATTCCTACCCACAAAAATTACCTTCTATAATAGAAGGCTTACTAGATCAATAGTGAGTACGTGAAATTCGGTTATTGATACTAGTGACGCGAGGGTGACAATAAACGAATGAAGATTTCCGAAATAAAGTGATCAAAAATATTTCCTAGTTATCAAAGCATTAGTAATGCGCTGTCGTTTAAGAAAAAAAAGAAGATAATCGGGGACCTATATTTGAATTTAATCGTTATACATCAAATTATGTTTGAAAATGTTACAAAATGTCCATACCCTTCCGCCTTCTATAAGATTTGTCAACATGACAATTTTGCCGGTCTGCAGCTGCCATATCATCCGCCAGAAATCATTAACAGTACCGGGCCTCGGTCCTAAAAAATAAATTGAAATGTTAATAGATGTTTGCATAGGGGTAAAGAGTATGTCTTTCTTGTTTCTCCAGTGTTTTAGTTTAATGGTTTCCATTTTAAAAAGTTGTATAAGAGAAAATCACCTGTGATGTTTTAAAACATGGAATAAGAAGACTATTCCCGTGATGTTTTTCTGAACGAAATATTAAATTATCGGCGACTTTATTGGTATATAAACTAAACACTCTATTTTTAAAGGTTATTAAAATAATGCATTAGCTTGTGTTGATTTAATGGGTAATTACGTATCCTGTATATATAATGAACCACATTATTTACCTTGTGTTGCTACGTATTTCGCAGTTTTTGTAACACTCTGTAAAGTATGATAAACATATTGTAATATTATATAGAATTATAATCACATATAATCACAGCATATGATATTTTTTATCAGTTAAAACTCAGATACTTATCGTAGTTTCACAGATTATCTATGATGTATATAGTTTTGACATTTAACATTTTTGTTTAGATAAGGAAACCTTTTCAATACGACATCGAGGGTTTATTGACAAACTCCTTTAGTAGGAGGCTGATATGGCAGTGTTTTCCCTCCGGTTTTGATATTAAGTATAACCCATATGGTAAAGTGCGAACTCCCTTTTCGTCTCTCCCAGATGGAAACAGAAACAGATGATTGACAAGCAATGTTTAGTCAATATTAGGTATCGAGCTTTGGTTCTATAACTCTTCATTAACTATTCTAAATTATACTAACGTCGATGTAGTTGGCATTGATGTAATCGGAGTGTTGATCTTTTCCAATGGTATCAAGGATCACACGGGAATGGTCATCTGTAAACCAGGAACAACGGCGCCACCGTATGACAGATATACAATATACAATAACATAACATAGAAAGAAATGTAGAAAGGATGGTGACGTTGGAATAAAATATTGTAATTCTAGATTTTCAAATTTGACCACTGATGACTCATTACAAGAGATTGGTACATCTTAATATTTTGACATTATAGTGTACGTATCAGTCAATATACATTTTTTAAAGGATTTATGCGATATCTAATTAGGAACTTATGCAAATAAAAACTAGACCAAATTTATCATATTTCTAAACATGTTTTCAATTAAAATAATTCGTTACTTTTGACAAATCAATTTCACCCATAAAAACAAAAAACGTGATATATGTAACAATTAAGTTTTAATTCTTCCTTAAAATCTTGACAGATAGAGACTACTGATATATTGACAATATTGAAAAGTTGGTAAATATGTTATATCGATGTGTTACATTTACACAAACAATGTACTTGGTAGACGTGTCGTAACGTTTCAAGACCAACTGACTTTTTTCAAGCTATGACTGTGTGAGCTATTTGTATCCGTCCAGTGATGTCTATTTTCATATCATTCGACCATGGACAGTTCCTCTATCGACAGAGCGCGTAGGTTCAACCCAGTCATAGCTGAACAAAGAGGCCAATCGGCATTGAATCGTTTCAAGATAATAAACAAATTGTTTGTGAAGAAAGTAACATTTGATATACGACTTGTAATTATTTTTTTCTGGTAAATAGTTGAACAAAGACATACTTACAGGGAAACGTGGTTTTAAATCTGTTCTTTGCTTTGTTTTGTTGTAACATTCCAACTTTATGTTCGTGTAAATCTCCAGACGGTATAGACTATAACAGAAAAAGAAAAGTACATGTGTAAACTCTTTTTTGAAGAAAGACAACATCATTCAAAATACAAAAAAAAGATAATAACGTATAGCCTTAACCTGTTCAAATTGAATTTCTTCTTCAATTATGGATATATATATATGTCGCCTTTATAAGAATGCTTCAAAGCATCGTGTGTAAATGAAAAAAGGTTAAAAATGAGGCAATGTTTATAAAGCTGATCAAATTAACTTCAGTAAATTCAAAAAAATCATATTTGTGTCGCCTTCGTAGCACCATCTATATCATACAGTCTGCAATGTCTATATCATATCTCATTTCAATTGAGCTTTCTCAATGATTAAGTCGATCCTTTTTTGTAACATATCTATAGTTCTGTTTTCTATTGCTGACTTCATTGTCTCGTCGTTGGAATACAGAATACATGTCAGCATGATTTTTCCTGCTTTCTTTCTTTTTGATTACACAATTCATACCTTGTATTCGTTCTCGAAAGCCTTCGCCTTATTTTGCAGTTTTGTCTTGACAAGAGATTTGAGGGTGGAGACAGGAAACCCAACAGGACCGGAATTATAGCAGACTCTATCACCAACGCCGGATTGTCTGGCCACCTGCTCAGTGTTTACATACACATTGGCGGAGGTCTCGGGTAGCCCGTCTGGATCTGTAACGTACACCACACATATATATAAGTCTCGGTAATTTATACAGGTATAAGATTCAACATCTCGCCGAGAGTAATTGGTTTGGTTTGGTTTATTTTGTGTAACGCCCTATTAACAGCTAAGGTCCGCCAAGAGTAATAATGATTGATTGAAACCAATGACAGGATGTTGCACAATTTGTGCAATAACATAGGTTATGTACTTGACACTATTACAATTCTGAAAATGTTTGAGTTTTTCCTTTTATCTTTTATGTTTAACCTGCATTCAAATTCAATTGCATCCCATATTTGTTACTTAAGTTATTATACTATGATTATTTTAGGACCCTGTTATGATATCAGTTGATTATTTGCTGGTGTTAATTAAATATATTTGTATACCGTAGCTTTAATTTGATGCATTTTAAGGACAAACAATACCTACACGGCGATGAAGCATCTTTAACATAATTCGACAGAAACAAAAACCACAGAAAAAAAATTAACCTTAAGTATTACTGTGATACGGCGCTGTCAATCACTGCAATATCAAAATATTTATCTTTAGTGGTGTCGATTTTGCACATTGACATTGCGCATTGGTATTAGTCACGGATATTTCTGGCCATGAATTGGTGAGGTAAATCATAGATCCAAGGTTCAGATATCAAATGTCTCCCATTATTTTCATTGTTTCTGTGTTATGTATATCTTAAGATGAAACAAGCATCACCTGGTGTATTACTATAGATGTTTTTCACTGCCGCCTCAGATTTGACAGACAGGTGTTTTGTTTCTGGTGGTTCGCTGTATACGTTATTCTCGTGCACATAGGAACGACCGATATCAGTAAAGGATTCCTGTTTACTGGCACTCAAGCGGCGTCTGTGGAAAAATGGCACGAATACATCGAATGTCACAAATGTAAATCTTATGTATATTTAATTTAAAGGGGGGGGGGGGGGGGGGGGGGGGTCATTGGATGGTTGGAATTACACACACGAGGTTGATAGTTTCTGCTTTACGGACGTGTCACGTTCGCAAAATAAAAACCGTTATAGAGAGTATCTACATTGTAAGAACTGTCATATATTATGAATAATGTGTAAATCCTTGATATAAACGGGTAATATCTCAATAAAAAAACTGTAATACATCACCTTCTGAAGAGGATGACAATAACAATAGCGATGACAGCGACAACAATCACCCCTACAATACCTCCTACTATTGGCCCGGCGTCAGCTGTTGGTGGTGGACTTTCGGATGTTTGGGCTTGTTCTGTTACCGAGCAAAAAAACAAAAAAGACATTTCTAACAGAGGAATTTCTAAGATAATTATTGTTCAATAAACATATTTATTCAACCTAAATCCTGTTCATCTACCTGCATATTTGGCCTGTTCAGCACACAAGAAGTATTTGTGACTAATATCATCTTACATTGATCTATACAGCGATATTTTAACCTCAGTGTAAAAGTTTGGCTGGTCAGCATGGGCTTTGCCGGGACAAACTCTTTAATGATGGTTTTTATATCCCTTTCAATGGAGCAGACCAGTGTTTAAACATTTTCCTCACCTACTTAACAGTAACAAAATGAACGTTGATGTGATCATCAATGTCCAATGAAATATGCATTAAGCGACATAATTTTGTTACATAAATAACGCTATCCTATTGTTAATAGCGGAAAAGGGAGTGTTCGTTTTCTTTCCCTATCCCGTTTAAGATAGAGTTATCTCATCCAAAAAAATACGGGAGTGCCCCGAGACAAAAAAGTCCGTCTGTCTCATAGCATCGTCTTTGACGAGGTGTGCTCTTGTTATCTAATATTCAATTTCACAGCGATTCTTGAATTTATGAACAGATATAAAATAATTAATACTTGCATGCTCTTCATTTTAAAACATATGCAAATACAACACCATCATCATTATGGTTTTAAAAAATCACGTATCCTTTTAAGATATATAATTATCCCAAACACTGCTATAAATAAACTTACCCGTGCATTCTCCGTTCTGCTGATCACACTCAGCACAACTGGTATTGCACGTCATGGAACAGTTTGTACCGTAAAATCCTCTAGTACAGCCTAATAATTAAATGTTTGACTTAATAATAATGCAACAGAATGATACAGATAAATAAATATGTCTTATACACATTACGTGAAAATGTGACATCATTATCAGAAACATAAATTTGTACTTCCTAATAACAATTGTTTGTTTCTCAAACGTTTGGGATGCCAAACTCTAAAAGTATCGATGAAACGAATACTAAATTAATCATATGCAGTATTAAATATAACATAAACATGAATATATGAATTAAGTAAAGAACAATCCTTATCGATTTCCTGGCCATAAGTTAAACAATATCAGTGTTCCTGTTAGGACTAGGGACCTTCAGGAAAAGGCAATCAGGTTTAATTGGAAATTACATGCTAAATGTGTAAGTGTACGAGGGCTGATTGATAAATTGTGAGGTCTCATATTGAAGGATTCAAATTTTGCTGGACATATTGTACTATTTCTCAACATAATCCTCTTAAGTATCTTTACACGTTTGTCGGACATGTTTAGCGGACTCAATTCCACTTTTTCAGAACGCCTTTTCTTGGCAGTTCAGAAAGTCAGTCACTGCATTTTAGGGTTAGGGTTAGTGTGCCTAAAAAAATCTGTTTTCAGTTTTAAATTTACAATGTAGATGAAAGTTTGATGGAGAGAGATCAGGTGAATAAGGTGGAAGCCACAACCATGAATGCCAGCCATGGCAATGACAGACTCTTTCACTCAAATCCTAACTGTAACCGATTTTGTCCATTTTGCAAAAGCCGTTCGTCTTGCTTACTTTAGATTGCTACCTCGTCGATATAAACTAATCAAATGAGACCAGTCCTTAGGTACACGGCCCTATATAGTCAGAGAATAATAAGACTCAAAATAGAACATACTTGAATACCTCTTTCAATACGGGGCTCACAACTTATCTGGTTTGGTTTGGTTTATTTTGTTTAACGTCCTATTAACAGCTAAGGTCATTTAAGGACGGCCTCCCGTGCGTGCGACATGTATGCTTGTGATGAGTGCGTGCGTGTGTTTTGGGAGGCTGCGGTATGTTTTTTATAAGTCTCCTTGTGATAGGCCGGATCTTTTGCCGATTTAGAGTGCTACCTCACTGAAGCATACTGCCGGAGACACCCATCAGCACACCCCATCCGGTCACATTATACTGACAACGGGCGAACCAGTCGTCCCACTCCTAATTTGCTGAGCGCTAAGCAGGAGTAGCAACTACCATTTTTAAAGACTTTGGTATGTCTCGGCCAGGGGACAGAACCCAAAGGGGCGAACGCTCAACTAAAGGTCAAAAGTGAGGCATTGTCAAGGGAGACATTAGGAAGAAGAAAGTTGTTAAGAAGAGAAAAGATAAGATCCCAAGTTTAGTCGCCTCTTACGATCATGCAATGGGGGCAGCAGGTACAATTCTTACGCCCTACCTGCAGGGCAGACATCATTGGGGGAGGGTGGTCATATTTTATATAAATGAGGCTGGTGTGGCCCCTGGGGCCAGAGGGGCGGGGCCCCAAAAGGGGAACTTTGATGAAATTTTGCTATAAAATCCTACTCCTCCTTAACCCTTTGGTGGATTTCAATAAGATATGGTGTGAAACATCATTGGGGGAGGGTGGTCATATTTTATATAAATGAGGCTGGTGTGGCCCCTGGGGCCAGAGGGGCGGGGCCCCAAAAGGGGAACTTTGATGAAATTTTGCTATAAAATCCTACTCCTCCTTAACCCTTTGGTGGATTTCAATAAGATATGGTGTGAAACATCATTGGGGGAAGGTGGTCATATTTTATATAAATTAGGCTGGTGTGGCCCCTGGGGCCAGAAGGGCAGGGCCCCAAAAGGGGAACTTTGATGAACTTTTGCTTTAAAATACTACTCCTCCTAACCCCCATAGTGAATTATTACCAAATTTGGTGTGAAACATCATTGGAGGAGGACAATCATATTTTATATAAATGAGGCTGGTTTGACCCCTAGGGCCAGAGGGGCGGGGCCCCAAAAGGGGAACTTTGGTGAATTTTAGCTATAAATCCTACTTCTCTCTAACCCTTGGGTGGATTAATACGAAATATGGTGTGAAACATCATTGGGGGAGGGTGGTCATATTTTATATAAATGAGGCTGGTGTGAGCCCTGGGGCCAGAGTGACGGGCCCAAAAAAGGGAACTTTGATGAAATTTTCCTATAAAATCCTACTCGTCCTTAACCCTTTGGTGGATTTCAACCAGATATTGTGTGAAACATCATTTGGGGAGGGTGGTCATATTTTATATAAATGAGGCTGGTGTGGCCCCTGGGGCCAGCGGGGCGGGGCCCCAAAAGGGGAACTTTGATGAAATTTTGCTATAAAATCCTACTCCTCCTTAACCCTTTGGTGGATTTCAACAAGATATGGTGTGAAACATCATTGGGGAAGGTGGTCATATTTTATATAAATTAGGCTGGTGTGGCCCCTGGGGCCAGAAGGGCAGGGCCCCAAAAGGGGAACTTTGATGAAATTTTGCTTCAAAATACTACTCCTCCTAACCCCCATAGTGAATTATTACCAAATTTGGTGTGAAACATCATTGGAGGAGGACATATTTTATATAAATGAGGCTGGTTTGACCCCTAGGGCCAGAGGGGCGGGGCCCCAAATGGGTCACTTTGGTGAATTTTTGCTATAAATCCTACTTCTCTCTAACCCTTGGGTGGATTAATACGAAATATGGTGTGAAACATCCTTTGGGAAGGGTGGTCATATTTTATATAAACGAGGCTAGTGTGACCCCTGGGGCCTGAGGGGCAGGGCCCCAAAAGAGGAGCTTTGGTGAATATTTGCTGTTATATCCTAATCCTCCCTAACCTTTTGGTGGATTACAACCTAATTTGATGTGAAACATAAGGTGACGGCAATCATATTTTTTAATGAGACAGGTTTGACCCCTGGGGAAAAAAAAGATGGGGCAAAAGGAGCGCTTAGGTTAAACATTTCTTTAAAATGCAATTCCTCCTTAATGCCTTAATTGATTACAACTATATTTAGTATGAAACATCATTGGGGAAAGGCAATCCTAGTTGATATAAATGAGTCTTGTCTGACCCATTGGGACAGAGGGGCATGCCCCAAAAATGGGAACTTGGCTAAAATTTTGCTTTATGATGCTGCTCTTCCTGGACAAGCTAAATGGATAAAAACCAAATTTGATCTAAAACATAACTGGCTGCGATAAATAATTTATGGTAATAATGCTGGATTGAGGGGTGTGTCCCTGCTGTAAGTGTAAGTGTTTGTCAGATGACCGTTAAGGCCCATGGGCCTCTTGTTCAAGACAGTCCGTATTGCATGCATTACCGTACTTCTAGTAATGCATTCTGAAAACATAAGAATCCGTAATTGATCATAGTTTATTTTGCCTGCAATTACTTTTTATCAGATTATAAGCACGTGATATAACTCGTAATTGTTAGTTTTTTGGAGACAAATTTATTGATACAATGAACAAATGCCGTTCCCGGAATACTGAAACGCGAAACATCGTATACGTCAATAATTCATACCAAATATAGCTTTTTCTGAAAAAAAAAACCAACAACAAAAAACACGATGTCAGCCATTCACTGTTCCCATAATCGTCATGGACATACAACCTATCATAATTTGCAAGATTTTACGCCGATCTTATGATAGGATAATTGTTTTGTGTAAAATATCTATATTATTGTCCTTACAATTTCCTGAAAAGTTCTGATCACAGTTAGTACCGTGCTTTCCTGGTACACAGTCTGTAAAATATGTCTCTCCATAGCAAATCATGCGTTAACTAATTTTTGTGTTTGGTTTGATACGCTGTTTTGTGTATATTATCGTTTTATCGTCATTTTATTGTCACAGTATAATACTCTTATTTACACCAATTGTTTTAAAATGCCTACAAATAAGGTTCATAGCTACAAAATTAGTCCTTTTAATGCATGCACGTCTCAGGCTATCCAATATTTTACATAATAGACATTTTTTATCATTTAAAATATTGAATTGCTGCTCACAATAACATTTCCCATTTTATTTCTCACATAGACTATCCAGGCAATTTGTAGAACAATTATGTTCACATTTAATGCCGTACCTCTGAGGAACACAATCTTAAAAGAACAAGAGGCCCATTGGGCCTGTATCGCTCACCTGGTTGGATTTGACCAAATGTCAAAATAATGTTCATGTTCAATTCCTTTTGTTTGTTAACCTCAAACAATGCTATTTATGGTTATAGCGTAGGGATCCCAACTGCTTTAAAGAAATAATGAAGTCCAGACTCTCTGAGTTTACAACATGCATTTATAACTTTATGACTAGTAGTGATTTAAAGGAATTACCTCTATTTCACATATGGGGCCCCGCCCCTTTTGCCCCTCGGGGGTCAGAGTCACCATTTATGCAAAATCTGTTCCCCTTCCCCCAAGAATGTTTCTTACCAAATTGGGTTCAAATCCATTCATAACTTTATGACGAGTAGCGATTTTAAGGAATTACCTCTATTGCCCCATTAGCCCCTTGGGGGTCAGAGTCAACATTTATGCAAAATCTGTTCCCCTTCCCCAACGAATGTTTCTTACTAAATTGGGTTCAAATCCATTCTTAACTTTATGACTAGTAGTGATTTTAAGGAATTACCTCCATTTCCCCATTAGGCCCCGCCTCTTTGGCCCCTTGGGGGTCAGACTCACCATTTATGCAAAATCTGTTCCCCTTCCCCAAAGGATGTTTCTTACTAAATTGGGTTCAAATCCATTCATAACTTTATGACTAGTAGCGATTTGAAGTAATTACCTCTATTTTCCCATTAGTCCCCCCCCCCCCCCCCCCCCCACCCCTTTGACCCCTTTGGGGTCAGAGTCACCATTTATGCAAAATCTATTTCCCATCCCCAAAGGATGTTTCTGACCAAATTGGGTTCAAATCCATTCATAACTTTATGACTAGTAGCGATTTAAAGGAATTACCTCAATTTCCCCTATTGGGCCCCGCCCCTCAGGCCCCTTGGGGGTCAAGAGTCACCATTTATGCAAAATCTGTTCCCCTTCCCCAAAGGATGTTTCTGACCAAATCGGGTTCAAATCCATTTATAACTTTATGACTAGTAGAGATTTGAAGGAATTACCTCTATTTCCCCATTAGGCCCCGCCCCTTTGGCGCCTTGGGGGTCACTCACCATTTATGCAAAATCTGTTCCCCTTCCCCAAAGGATGTTTCTGACCTAATTGGGTTCAAATCCATTCTTAACTTTATGACTAGTAGCGATTTAAAGGAATTGCCTCAATTTCCCCTATTGGGCCCCGCCCCTCAGGCCCCTTGGGGGTCAGAGTCACCATTTATGCAAAATCTGATCCCCTTCTGCCAAGGATGTTTCTAACCAAATTTGGTCAAAATCCAATAAGAACTTTTTGACTAGTAGCGATTTGAAGCAAATGTTGACGGACGGACGGACGGACGGACGACGGACGCCGCACCATGGCATAAGCTCACCGGACCTTCGTTCCAGGTGATCTAAAAATTATAGGAAAGCATTATCGATGTATATCATTTAATCATTAACTATTGTGTCGATGTATTTTGATAAGTAACAATTTGAAGTTCACTCACTGTCTTTCAGAATAAATTTGATAATAAAAAGATGGCATGCTTCCCAAATATGGAAACAAGAGGCCCATTGGCCTTCACGGTCATCTGACTCTAAAAACCCTGGTACTGTTGTAGTATACATACTCAGTAGCAAGTATGTTGGCACTGTTGGCCGTAGCGGCCATCTGGGATTTCTGAATGAGCCAAAAATAACAATACTTGGTGAGGACCATCTCGGGGAAATTTTAGGTATGTAAGAGCTGAATCCCAAATATGGAAATTGAGAAATTCAAAATGGGTGTTGTTCAGGCAAAATATGATTGTGCAATCATGTTACAAAATGGCCGCTGTGGTTGCCATGTCAAAGTTTTACGCGCTGAAAAATAATAAAACTTTTTCGGATCCCCTAACTTAACATCCTCACCAATTTTCAGCTCAATGGCACCTGTAGAACTGGACAAGAAGTTTAAAGTGTGTTTTTCAAGATTGCTTCCATGGCGGACATCATGGATTTCGGACCAATGCGAAAAATGAAAACAATTGGTCTGGACCATCTCAATCATTTCAGACAAGTTTCAGCTAAATCCCAACAGTTGAACTTGAAAGAAGTTCGAAATAGATGATGTTCAGGAAAGTGCTGATTGCGTAATCATGTTACAAAACGGCCGACATAGCTGCCATGTCAAAGGGTTGATGAGGCTGAATATAACATGACTCCCTTAACATCATCACCAATTGCCAGCTCAATGGCACCAGTGAAACTGGAGAAGAAGTTTGAATTGTGTTTTTTCAAGATGGCGAACACGGCGGCCTACTTGGATTTCGGAATGACCCAAAAATAACAACACTTGGTCAAGACCATCTTAGGATAATCCAGGCAAGTGTCAGCTTAATCCCACCAGTGGAACTTGAGGATACGTTTGAAATGTGAACAGTTTACGCACGGCGGACGGCAGATGGCGCACGACGACGGACGAAACACGATAACTATATAATTCGGGTCAGATGACCTAAAAATATATTGACACCAGTAGGCACATTTTCGATCATCGTATACGTCAACCATTCATACAAAAAAAAGACTGTTCCTAAAAAAAAGACCGCGATGCCAGGGTTACACTGTACACATTATCCTTTTTATGTCACTTTAAGTTGCCTGATCTTAAATCGATCTTATGATATATCAGCAATATCATTCAGTCATAGTCGTTAGATTGTGTTGGTGTATAAAATTTAAATTAAACAGAAACTCACCTGTACAGGATCCTGTGTACCGTTCACACAGCATGTCCTTACAATTTCCTGAACAGTTCTGATCACAGTTGGTACCGTGCTTTCCAGGAATACAGTCTGTAAAATATAAGGTCTCTCTATAGCAAAAGCTACTTTAACGCATATCATCTTTTTGTCGTCATTTGAATATCAAAGTATTAACATCTTTATCATCTCAACTGATTTAATACGGCGAAAAATAAGGTTTCCAAGCACAAAGTTTTCAGTGTTTGCTTATTTGCTGTGGTTATAAGTATGATAATAATCAGATTTCTTTGTTATTGGTAGACAACGAAAATCCATGATCTTTTTTCAAGATATAAATCAGTATCTCCTAATAGTTTATCGCACAAAAACAAACTAAATAAAAATCTCATTCAGATACAAGAAATATTTAGTAACAAGTGCTTCAGATACCTGATAATGTATTGTTACAGCTACTACATGAGCATTTCCAATGAACACAAACTTTCGACAGATCTTTGTAAGGACTAAATATGTCTAATAGAGATCAAAGCGGAATCTTCATCAATCATTGTTAGTATAATACACACTATATACCTGTTATTAATATGTCACAACAGTTGTACTGTATTGGTGCAGACAGGAAAAAGATAGCGCATGTCGTATAAATATCGGCAACTAGATGGAAAGATGGAAGAGAGCAAACGAGGCTGCGTCGGTCGAGTCAGATGAGGAATAAGTAGGTATTCTGGAGATATTGCGAGATACTCGATCCAATAGCCTGACAGGTTCATAATGACTTTTATTTATTGGTTGTAAAATGTTAAAACAATACATACAATATTATCAATATTCAGGAAAATGTACAAGAAAAAATGAGAAATTAATAAGAAACACTAGTTTATTAGAACTCTTGTATCAAAATACCAGAAATAAATCGAATTAAGTAATATTAAGTTTTTCAACCCATCCTGTTGACTTAGCAAGATTGATCACTATAATCGTGAATCTATTGATTATATTCTATATTTAAATTTAACGAATTATGAATCCACGAATTCGCTGGTAAGTTAGAAACTGTAACTCACCATAACAGTTCCCGTAGACTTTCTCACACAATCGGTCCTGACAATTTATAGAGCAGTCCTGTTCACATCCAATGCCGAACTGCTGAGGAACACAATCTGGAAAGTATATGAAATAGCATGTATTTACTTCGTGAAACGCGTTTTATTTTAATTCAAATTGTTATATAATGCTATCAATTTAACCATATTATATTGAAAACATATCAATTAATTCGGCTTCTATTAACGACTCATGTGGTCTCAGACCACAATTATGTTTCTCTCTATTATACCAAAGAGAAATAAAAATAAAAATATTTCAAAAATGCTTTTCTTGTCATGTTGTAGAACTATTCAAACTGCACTTAAGGGAGCTAGAAAGTACATCATTGGCTTCGATTTAAAGGCATTCCGTCGTTGAAATGAGTTTATGCTATAAAAACAAAAGTATACGGGAATCTTGAATGTTTTCGCAACTAGTAAAATACATCAACTTTAGCGTAATACAACATCCAAAGCCTGAAGTTTTCAAAAATGAAAGTTTTGGAAAGTGTGACTTAAACCTGAAGTGCGATGATTAATCGCCGCAAACGACTCTTATTACAAGCATACGCAAACAAGCGCACGAACAGAAACAAAAATAGCGTACACGACTCCCGGAGTTAGTGATCTGCTAACGGGTCAATCGGCGAGAAAACAAGGACACAAGATAGCAAACGCCATAAAAAAACTTATTACTATTGGCAAATAGTTTAAAAGATGTAAAAGTGCGAAGGATGCCGTGTCAGTCGAGTCGAACGAGGAATTTGCCCTGCTTCTGGAAAGTTCTGCGGGATAAATTGACAGTCGACGCAACAGGCTGACAGGTTCAAAGTTACACTTGTTACCTTGCTGACAACTCACAGACACTATGACAAAACATTACCTCATCGAACCACAATAGATGACTTTGCAAAAGTACTGTGTATTTGTCCTATCTTTAGCCATTTCCTTCATTAACATTCATGTACACATCCATTTGTAAACACGAACCACGTGTTTGCACCCTTTGCTGCTCGTATTTATGCGAATTTGTACACACATATCATGTTTGTGTGTAATATTTTAAATGTTTGTTTTTTATAATATTTTTAACTCATTTACTAGCAGCTATGCATGTTACCTGAACATAAGTAGTTGGTGCAAAACAGGATATAACTGGAGTTTATAATCACAACAAATACGATACACCTACATCACTCGCTACGCTATGACATGTGACTTTTACCGAAATGGTGTGGTTGTTACCGAACTAGTGTAATTTTCGTCAAACTGATGGTGTCAAATGATATCTAAATGAAATTTCCAGATGTACTTTTTTCGTGTACAATGACGCAGAAGTATATTTGTGGAATATATGTGATATACTGAAAAGTAATTTACAGCTTCTAACTGCTCATGCAGTATTCGATATTAATGATAAAGTTTAAAACCATGTCAATCTGTTACAAAATGAGCAAACTATTTACTGGCATCAAACAATGTGATTAATTTTGCATATTCAATAATTCTAGTTAGTTACACAAAGATCACTGTTTAGATTATTTGCTTCACTTCACGTTTTTAGTAAATTATTAGAAAATTAGTATGAGAATTTCCAAATGTTAATGAAAAAATAAAACTTAAATGGTTAAAATTTACAATCATTTATTGTTTTTAATATTTTACTTAAATGATAATTAGTAATGCATTAACTTTACTTACACATGCCAGAAAGATAAAAAAAATATATTTGAACCAGTATAGAAAACAAAATGTGTTTAATTTGCATAGATATGACTAAAAGTTTATTTGTGTCAGATGATTTTTTTAATAATCAACTAAACTTGTACAAGTATGAAATGAAATTTTATTCTAAATCTACATCATGTTTCCTTGAACAGTGGAAAGTCATCTGTTTTTCGTTAATATAATATTTCAATGATCTGCATTTTAAATACCAAACAAACACATTTGAACTGATCGCTTACATCAACACAAGAAAATAATGTTGGAAAAAATGTACTTTTTATATTATATATGCACAATGTTGCACAAAGCGAAATTAAAATATTTCAAATTGGGAAACATCGTGTTTTTCCCCCCAAATCACTGCTCTACAATACAAAATACATATATTACACTCTATGTCCAACTTAAACAACAGTGCATGTTTTCTTGATTAGAGTGTTTAACAGAAAATATGAAGTTTAGGAGATTTGATGACAAATTTATAAATCACAATTTTACAAAACATGCAACATTTGCTTTGTGGCCAGTCAAAATAGTACGTAATCACACACTATTAGAAAATAAAGACCCATTTTGGACAAATTCATTAATGATAATTTTACAAAAGAATCTACAAATGGCCATGTCATCATACAATGTACTTTTAGAAAAAAAGAGAAAAAAAACCCATTTGACCACTATATCCACGAACAAGTAAATAGATGTAACTCACCAATACAGTTTCCCGTGGACTTTTCACACAACATATTCTTACAGTTTTCAGGACAGACCTCATCACATATGTTTCCGTACTTTCCAGGGATGCAGTCTGAAATCATAGGAACCTTCCCAAAGTGATGATTGGTTTAACGGATATTATTCACTGTGGTGTAAGTAAAGTAACACAGCACCACTTGACAAGCATATTACACAGTATTTAAAATAAGTGGTAACACAGTGGCTGGAACAAGTGGAGATATGCAATGCTCCACTTGTTGACCACCAAATCAATGTCACAGGTAGTAAGATTTAACTCACCAATACAGTTTCCCATGGACTTTTCACACAACATATCCTTACAATTTCCAGGACAGTTCTGATCACATGTGATTCCGTACTTTCCAGCAATGCAATCTGAAAACATAAGAACTCTGCGAAATGATTATTATTTTAACGGATATTATTCCACTGTTTACTAGCACAAGATATATAGTATAATAAAAATATGAAGAAATGGCAATTCATGACGTAGGTTATAACCTGTGACTCGTATATACGTGTACTGTGTATTTTCTACCCAGTGTCCCTAAACTAATGGTTATTTAGACGGCTTTTGAGTTTCCTCAACAGTATGAGTTAAACACACTGATTGTCATACTGATAGTATTATTTTGAAGATGAAGTATCATTGCATGTATTTTATTGTTTTTTGAGATTTTTCATTATTACCATGAACGTATTATTCATGTTAAAATTTAACATTGGATATACGTCTCGATGAAATTCTTAATCTTTAAAATGCCATCTCGATTTAAGAGAGAAATATTGTATCTTAAAATAGATGTTGCTGACCGTCACAGAAACCGCTGACTTTCCCACATAGACTATTCAGGCAATTAGCAGGACAGGTATGTTTACATTGGACGCGTTGCGTCTGAGGAATTCCATAACCAATTATTTCGTTCGTAATTCATCGTAGACTTCTATGCACAACATCAAGATTTGAATGATACATTTGTAAAATATAGTGTAAAGACTGTATTGCTCTTCCATGTGAATTGATATCCCAGGTAATTTAATGTTTCAACAGAAAACGAAAATTAACAATTAATAGTTAATTTATTATGTAAATATTAAATTAGATAGCATTATGTCATAGCCGGGAGTCAATGCTGCACTCTATTCTGTAGCTCATTGATATTTTGATGTAAAGTATCTTTCTGATGACGTCACATTATTAACAGTCTCCACGTTGCGTCTGCTTAAGTTTTATGTCGTGTTCTAAACGTTCTTGTTTGCATTCGGATATTGCATAATGAGAACTAATAAAAGTAAACAACGTTTAGAATGAATGAATTTTTAAGAGAAACGGAAATCATTGTGCCGGAAGTACATCTTTTTTATAAAATTTGCTATCACTTTCACTAGTTACTGTTGTGTTGAGGTATTCAACAACACAGAAAAGTTCTGAAATGGTAAAATGGGTCGGCATAATCTTTTTACCGGGTATCGATTTTATAAATTATATTAGTAACTGCAATGAATATTGTTGTGAAATAAACGGTGATATGCAACATTCTTGTATATGTAAGTGTATTTGATGACTATATGTGCCTTAGTGTATAGAAAATGGTGATCAATGATAGAGATGGATCGCACACAATGTAGCATCTTCGCTAGCCAGGGCTTCTGATTGTGTTTCACTCCAAGAAACATCGGCCGATATAGTCCTCAGCTCTGGCCCTCTAGCAGTTATTCGAAATAAGCGCCCTTTACACATGATTTGGTTTGGTTTATTTTGTTCAACGTCCTATTAACAGCTAAGGTCATTTAAGGACGGCCTCCCGTGCGTGCGACATGTATGCGTGTAGCGAGTGCGTATGTGTGTTTTGGGAGGCTGCGGTATGTTCGTGTTAAGTCTCCTTGTGATAGGCCGGATCTTTTGCCGATTTAGAGTGCTACCTCACTGAAGCATACTGCCGAAGACACCCAGCAGCACACCCCACCCGGTCACATTATACTGACAACGGGCGAACCAATCGTCCCACTCCTTGTATGCTGAGCGCTAAGCAGGAGCAGCAACTACCATTTGTAAAGACTCTGGTATGTCTCGGCCAGGGGACAGAACCCAAAGCCTTCCTCACAGGGGCGAACGCTCAACTAAAGGCCAAAAGTGAGGCAGTGTCAAGGGAGACATTAGGAAGAAGAAAGTTGTTAAGAAAGAAGAGAAAAGATAAGATCCCAAATTTAGTCGCCTCTTACGATCATGCAATGGGGGCAGCAGGTACAATTCTTACGCCCTACCTGAACGGCAGCTTTACACATGAAATAGTGCTTTACACATGAAATAGTCAACCAATCAAAACGAGCGAATCACTGCGCCACTGACCACCAAATTAAGGTAGAAATATATTACTCACCTATACAGTTTCCCGTAGACTGTTCACACAACATATCTTTACAATTTGCATGACAGCTCTGATCACATTTGATTCTGTATTTTCCAGCAATACAATCTAAAAAAAACATAAAACTCTGCGAAATGATTATTATTTTAACGGAAAGTATTCCACTATTCACTAACACATCAAGGTAAATAATTTGAATCAAAATTTGAAGTTCCAAAATAGTAAAATAGACAGTCGTTATATATCTTTCCCTGGGTATAGATTTTTTAAAATTATTTTAGTAACCGCAATGAATATTGTCGTGAAATGAACGGTGATATATGGTGCAGTTATGCAACATTCTTGTATATGTAAGTTTATTTGGTGAATATATGTGCCTTAGTTTACAAGAGGTCGTATTAAATGAAAGAATATACGAGCGGGATCGCACACAATGTAGCACCTTCGCTAGCCAAGTCTTCTGATTGCGTTACACTCCACGATCCCTCGGCCGATATAGTCGTCAGCTCTGGCCTTCAAGCGGTTATTCGAAATTATTGCTCTTTAAGCATGACATTTTCAAACAATCAAAACCAGCCTTACACGTGTACTTCATCGTTATGTTAACAAACACACATGGAGACGTGTGTTATTTTGATGAGATATGTGATCAATAACTTCATGTTAATTTATCAAACACTGAGTGTTTCCCAAAATAGCATACGTCACTGTTTTTATGTAAAATGCAATTCCATACTCGACAAAGTAGCTCTCTACTGGACGCAGTAATATATATTGACTGCGAAACCAAGTCTGAATGTAGAACGCGATTTGATTGGATACCGTGGGATTCCAGGTCACGACGCTTTGAACACGACTATATCAGTCAAGGGTCAATGGGCTGTAATGCAATCAGAAGCCTTGGCTAGCGAATATGATATTGAATTCGAAGTGTACCCAGCAGGGGACTTGTTGCGTGATTTAAGAAAATCTTCCCCATTGGCGCCCCAGGTAGATCAGAAAGTTAACTTCATCTCTTTTGTAGATATATATATAATATAGGGTCTAGTAAGTAATAACGACGGTATAAACCAATATAGGTACTGGATCCTAACAAACAAATGTTGGATGCGTATTACTAGAAATAGATATATGCCAAGTAGTAATAACGACAGTACAGACAAGTAAATTGTCGAATTTTCGAGGCAATCTGCCCCTTTATCAAGACACGGGTAAATTACATACGATCACATATAGACATAGAACATGGAACAGTTACACAAATATAGTAGGTATAAACGAAACAAAAATCGTAATGTTGTGAACATGATCCCCCTCGGCCGATACGTAATTCGCCGAGGGCCTATTATGATTAATTAGGAAAAACTTAGGTGGTGTACAGATGCTAAAAGTAAATGAACGAATAAATAAATAAATAAATAAATAAATAATATATCTTAAAGGTTTAACAAAATAGCATCGCGGGTGGATTCGATGTGATGGCAGCGCGTGTTATGTCGTGAATGTTTTTGTTATTGTTTTTTTTCTCCGATACGTACATTTCGTACATGTCGAAAATTCGACAATTTACTTGTCTGTACTGTCGTTATTACTACTTGACACATATATATTTCTAGTAATACGCATCCAACATTTGTTTGTTAGGATCCAGTACCTATATTGGTTTATACCGTCGTTATTACTTACTAGACCCTATCTATCACACGAAGTAATACGCATCATAATCTAGGCTACCTATGTTGTGATCCGGTTTATCCAATCCGTTACTTTTATTTAAGTATTTTTTGTTGTCTGTCTGTGTATCCGTATTGTCCCAATATCACCGTAATATTCTGTTGTCTGTCTGTGTACCCGTATTGTCCCAATACCACCGTATTTTTACGGTTTACACTTGTTTACATTTAGCCACTGTTACGACAACAATGGATCCTTTAGTCATGTTTAAAACAACTAAGAAAGAGGCCCTACGAGTAGTTAATTTACAACACCACCTTATTAATTACAACTCGTACCTACAGGCAGACATCGTCCCTAAAGGCCTACGATTCAAGTGCTCACCAAACATTGGCACTATGTCTTATTCAGCCATAGCACGTTTCGATAGGATCCTACATGTTTGCCAACTGAAACTATTGCAACACTTACAGGGAGTATGCAGCAAAAAACTGACCATTGCACACAAACGGCTGGCCCAGAATCTTAGCAATTTGAAAACTGCACCGGGTTATGATACGAACCCGCTTGTCCAAAAAATACACCATTTTGAGAGCTTAAGACGAACCTCCCTCCGTCAAAAACAAATTAACAAATTCCAACGTGACGATCTGGGCCAACCACCTGAGATGAACATCACTCCACCAGTAACAAGCCACAAACCCCGAAAGAGAAGACTACGCCCCAAACATAAGGGAACCACGCAAACGGTCAACACAGTAGTCAATATCTCGGACCACACCCTGAGTGCCCAAGAAAATTCAGTTCTCTCTAAAGGATTGAATTTCTGCCCCATCCCACGGAATCCCAACAATGCAGAGTTGGTGCAGGATATGGAGAGCTTCTACAGACGACTCCGTCTTCGCGTTCATTTTGCCAAAGATGAAGACTCGGATGACCCCGACACAGAGGCTCCCCCTGTTAATCCATTTAAGAAAAAAAGCACATGGAACCCTTCCACCCAGTAAAGTCCCAGCACTGGAGGCATTCATAGATGCTGTAAAACAGGAGATATCCGATCACACCACCATGACTCACACCCAAAGAGACAACCTAGGGATGGGTGAGCGCAAGGCACTTCAGGCTCTGAAACGCAACACTGACATTGTAATCAAACCAGCCGATAAAGGCTCTGCAGTAGTTGTCATGAACAGAGAGGACTACATCCAGGAGGCCAATCGCCAATTGTCGAATGAGACGTTCTACCGTAAAGTCGATCAGGATTTAACGGGGGAGCATGCTAATAAGGTCAATGCCGCCATCAGCAGAATACAACTTAAAGGAGATATTGACAAGGATACAGCTGAATTCTTGCGCTGCGATTCCCCACGAGCAGGGAGTTTCTATCTCCTTCCAAAAATCCACAAGGCTGGTAACCCCGGTCGACCCATCATCAATTCGATTGGCCACCCCACAGAAAAAATCTCAAAGTTCATCGACTTCCACTTGAGATCTCATGTCGAGAGCTTGCCATCTTACTTGAAAGACACCACGTACTACCTTAAAAAGACGCCATGTAGTAATCTACCTGATGACACACTCCTGGTCACCATGGATGTGGTTTCCCTCTACACCAACATCCCACATGAGGACGGAATCATAGCCTGCCGTTCTGCGTGGGACACCCGGGGGAATAAGCACCCTTCAACAGATAGTTTAGTGGAACTTCTTAAGTTAGTACTCACGCTGAACAACTTCACATTCAACGGAGAGCACTATCTTCAAGTTAGTGGTACGGCAATGGGCACCAAAATGGCACCATCTTACGCGAATGTGTTTATGGGCCATCTCGAGACAAGGCTACTAATAGAAGCCCCATCGAAACCACTCAGCTGGTTTAGATTCATTGACGACATCGAGATCAAATGGACAGCCGGTAGAGAGTCCCTCGAGGAATTCGTTCGTTTCGCGAATGAGTTCCATCGGACCATTAAGTTTACTGCCGACATCTCCGACGAGAAAAATACTTTTTTGGACACCTGTTCCACACTCGTCAACGGAGAAATACACACGGATTTATACAGTAAACCCACGGACACTCACCGGTACCTTCGCCCGTCCAGTTGTCACCCACCCCACACTACAAGGAGCATTCCATACTCCCAGATTTTGAGAATCAGGCGTATCGTCTCCGACGACGATGACTTCAGACGTCGTTGTGTAGAGCTTAGATCCCATCTTCTCAATAGAGGATATGGCGCAGCCCTAATAGATCGTGAAATTGATAGGGTGAAAGAATTGGACAGGGCCAGCACACTGGAATACAAAGACAGGCCGAAAACTGGAAGAGTACCTTGTGTGGTAACCTTTCATCCCGGCATGCCCGCATTGTCAAAAATCTTCCAGAAACACTGGCACATCGTGTTGTCGTCCAGCAAACTCGAGGGTATTTTCCCGGAACCCCCCATACTAGCTTACCGCAGACCAAAAAACATCAGATATTTGGTAGTCAGTGGTAATCTACCTTCACCATCTAATGCTTCAGCCACTGGCTGTTTCGAGACATGTAGCAGCAAGAGGTGTAAACTCTGTCCGTACACTCACAGCACCAATTCATTCAATTGTGAGACTAATGGACAGAAATACCGCATCCTCCAGTCAGTCTCCTGCACATCGGCCAATGTAATATACCTTATTACGTGTGCCAAGTGTAGCATGCAGTATGTAGGGGAGACCAAAACACAACTGAATCTGAGGATAAATTACCACCGTTGTTCCATCAAACAGAAACGCCAGGACTTACCAGTAGCGAGACATTTCAACATGCCGAGCCACACATGGCACGACATGCAGGTTGTCCCCATTGACCACTGCAGGGGTTGGAATGACCAGCAACGCCTGAATAGGGAACGACATTGGATCAACCAACTACAAACCGACTACCCACTCGGTATGAATGAGAGATAACCCTCCACATGTCGCGTAGTTGAGGGACTCTCACAATAGAAACTACTCACTATATGTCAAAACTGCAGATTTATTCGCCTCTATCATTCATTTGGAGTTAAAATGGCGGAATAAATATCTATTCCACATTATAGTTTGATATTCTCGTCACACAACAGATATTGTGCACAGGTTCATAGCATATAGGAGCACATGTGCTATCATAGGACCTTACAACGGACGGGGAAACCCCCATCTGGGGAATTCCCGCCCTTTTTCCACCTGTAGTCCTACGCCATCCTATTTTTAGTAGGGATGTATATGTTTGTTCTTCAAACCTTAATCCAATCATCTCTATTCTCGCTTATAGGAAGCACCCACTCCATATGTTTATTAATCAGACCAACCCATACAGGCCCCACAAACACACTTTCCTTAGGGACTTGGTTTACATGAAACAGCAGCTGATTGGTTGAATAAGTTATATTAGTCCATGTTCTCGATTTGTGACGAGTCGTCCTGACACTCGGTTTTCGTTACGCTAATAGGATCTTTCTACCACCTTTCTGTTTGGTTTCTAATGCCTAAATTATGCCTTTCCACACTATTACATCTATATGATTTTAATATTTGTTCAATTTCGTTGAAACTAACTAATTTTAATATGGGATTGGCCACCCGATATCGTCACTGCTTCCCGCTGTTTGGGCCGAGATTCGCGGGACGAAATGTACGTATCGGAAAAAAGACCAGTAACAAAAACATTCACGACATAACACACGCTGCCATCACATCGAATCCACCCGCGATGCTATTTTGTTAAACCTTTAAGTTATATTATTTATTTATTTATTTATTCATTCGTTCATTTACTTTTAGCATCTGTACACCACCTAAGATGTTTCCTAATTAATCATAATAGGCCCTCGGCGAATTACGTATCGGCCGAGGGGGATCATTTTCACAACATTACGATTTTTGTTTTGTTTATACCTACTATATCTGTGTAACTGTTCCATGTTCTATGTCTATATGTGATCGTATGTAATTTACCCGTGTCTTGATAAAGGGGCAGATTGCCTCGAAAATTCGACAATTTACTTGTCTGTACTGTCGTTATTACTACTTGACATATATATATATGTACGACACATCCCATATTATTTGTAATGAACCCCTGTGCTAAATCGGAAACCTGCCGGATTGTGTCGTTATAAAGTCCTAACCTTCTGTGTTGTGCATTGTAGACTTATCCACAATCACTGTGTTTATGGAAAAAATTTGCAAGGTACCTGTATTTGGTTTGAGTTCATTGCTCATAGACATGGTGGTATTTTCTCATGTTAATTCAAAAAGTAGAAAATTGACACGCATGCGTAATGTCTAACTGATTCATACTTAAACAGGCGCCAGCGTCCTTAGTGCAAATACTGTTTTTACAATTCGAGGGACAATCCGAGTTACAGTAGACGCCATATTTTCCTGTGGAGCAATCTGAAAAAAATGAAAGTGTTTAAAATATATTTCACCATTGTGAAATGCTCGTTCATGTGATAGACGTTGTGTATTGCATGTTGGCGTTACGGTTTAAAACATTAAAGAATGTCTTCTGCGGCATATCTGTTGAAACAGGCATTCTGATAAATTGTTTTAAAAGCAAGAGGCAAATGGGCTTTGACGGTCACCTAAGTTTCGAAATATTTCAGTTCATTTACTTGAACCTTTTAAGCCCCACACATCCGTGCAAGGGGTCAGTCTTGGCCAACATTTGCATACCATTAACCTGTCATCCCATTATGATAATGCTAACAAAGTTAGAATTTTTCCAATATAAATCAAACAAATGATAAGTCAAACATGTTATTTCGCAGTATAAACTATAGTTAAGTTTACCCCCTTCCCAGGGGCAGACATAAAACCCCAGGGTCATTAAATTCATAATGCTTGTAAAGCCCTTTAAGACCCTTCCATCTATGCTGAGAATTAAATTCTACCTTGTTAGGGTCTTAAGAAGAAGATTTTTCAGTCAATTTGAACCCTTTTTTTTAGCCCCGTCCATTAGCCAGGGTCAGTCAGGGCCAATACAATGTATGTGCATACCATCAAACTTTCATCTCATGCCTGTAATGTGAACCAAGTTTGACTAAATTCCAATATCAATCCAACAAGTAATAGTCAAATATATGATTTCTTTATATAAACTATAGTAAAGTTTACCCAATCGTCATGAAATTCACAATTTTGGTAAAGCACCTTAATACCCCTCAATCTATGAAGAGTGTTTATTCCCACCATATGGCCCCAACCCTGAGGCACTTTGATAATGGGGACCATATAATTCACAATTTTGATTGACCGTTAGCCATAGAAGCCTTCTGCCAAATTTCATTGAATTTGGTTCAGCAGTTTTGGAGAAAGAGTCGAAAACGCACGACGCAGGACGTATGCCGACGGACAAAGGTGAAATAATAATAAAAAAAATGGGTTATACTATACTTGTCAAAGTTATTTTTTGGTGTTTTCTTGTGTACTCCACGGTGCAGACATTTTGTTTACGTGCGAAATATTAATGGTACATTAATCTATACACGGACACATCAAGTAAAAACATTTAAACAAACATTTTGTTAAATTGAGTCTTCCGTTAAATATTCTTTTTGCATTCACTACAAGTCAATTACACCAATAGCCCAGTTTAAATTGGTTCACCAGTTATTTCAATTGTGATACAAGAAAATCGATATTGTATTTGTGATATTGTATATGTGCATATATAATGGTAACTTACAGAAACAGACCCCTGTTTTGGAGTTACAGTTACCACCATAACACGCTGGTGGACACATATTGTTACAGTGTCTGTCACCGTATTTCCCTGCTTGACATCCTGTTTGAAACACAAATGAAAGCGCGTAAGTACATATATTGACAAGCGAATTAATCTTCTTCCCACCAGATTGTTTTCGCATTAAGCATCATCTACAATACCCGATTAAACTTATATGATATAAGAAACGT
Source organism: Pecten maximus (assembly GCF_902652985.1). Taxonomy (NCBI): domain Eukaryota; kingdom Metazoa; phylum Mollusca; class Bivalvia; order Pectinida; family Pectinidae; genus Pecten; species Pecten maximus. The sequence goes on from NW_022979523.1 coordinate 503,209, forward strand.
AGTATAACGTAATCCTGCTTCATTATATAACATCTTTAATCAGGTACAGCTAAGGAACAACTATATTTTCAAACCAATATTATGACAGTGTTGTTTACAAGTAATCGATAGAAGTTCTCGTACTTTGGAGGAAAACAAAATAATGGACGCAGATATGACAGGATAGATGATATGGCATTATAGGGGCCTTGCAGTAAATTTGATGGCCTCTTAGCGCTACATAGTTTTATAGAATTATTGATTAGATTATCTAAAATAATAAGTAAAGGTTTTTTTAGCGAAGAAAGGCATTGTCATAGTATCATACTGATAAATATTGATTAAAGTGAAAGTCTTACACAATTTCACATTTATTCAATAAAACCTAAATGTATTACAACAGGTACTACTGGTTTGCCCATTCTCTCTTACAGGGGTATAAAAACATTACAGAATCAGTCCAAATAAGTAAAATTAAGTAATTGCACAATCAGATATATACGTCATTATCTGAAAAAAGAATGATATTTTCTCGAAACCTTTGACAGTTTCATGCATGTTCTTTCTGTGTATGTACAGCAGATTTGGCCAAGGAAAAAAATATTTGAGAAAATATACATTTTAAAGGGACATCACGGTAAAAACGTTGTAATTTTCAATGAATGTACGTGTTTTGTTCCTTTCCAGTTATGTTTCTGTGCTGTCCCAATGTTCACAGTCGATCCTCATGTCCAGCTTGACCACTTGATTTAGTTGGGAATCCCCCTCTAAATTTAGCGCGGAAATTATTTTTAAATCATCACGTAACTGTTTTGAAATCGAGGCAACACAAACACACGATAGATTACAAGGCGAATTGGATTAGTTGGACAACGATATTATACAGTGGTTTAAATGTTAAATAACACGTTCTGTATATATTCCGGCACATATATTTATGTGTAAATAAGTGTAAACACCGTACATATAGTATAGTGACAGTAGCGATGTACTGATACAGACTGTATACATATTACCGAGTTTGTGTAAATATTACCGAGATTGTCATGACCTACTATCCAGCAATCAAGCAGAATACGAGCAGCGTCCGTATTACTGTTGTTTTCATGTTTGAACTGTATTGTACTGCTTCCCCAGTTTAATTCTAGGATTGTGTTTGACCCATTTTCCAATTATTCTCTTCATTGCGGAAGCTGTTATCGTTTTCAACCGCAGTCGATTCACATTGGAAGCCATTTTTGTTTTCAGGTGTTTTAGTGTGTTGTGCGCATGCGTGTTATCGTATATGTCACAAAATTTGCATATTCAGACAATTGATCAACGAATTGTGATAACCTTTTTATAATTAATAATTGATGTTTTTTATATACATATATCATCAAATTCGAATGGTTATTGTTCATAAGGATATTTTTTTTTAAAGATATACCCAATAATATGAAAAAATACAAAATAAAAATGAAGTGAAAGATAAGTATTTACATAACATCATTTCACCAAGTCATTTATTTCAGCCATTGATAAACAGAATCATACTCACCAAACACCTGTACCTCACATAACTCCAGAATAGCGTAATCACTGTACCAGTTGTATTGTTTTGGGTTGTTTCTATAGTTGTACACGGTCACATACTGACCTACATACGGGCACTGGTGTGTCGCCACCAGCTGTACAGCACTTTTAGTACTACTAGTGTCCTCGTAACACAGGACACCGTCTGGTGGTGTGTTGGTGGTATTGGATACATAAAGCTGGTAACCGGCCAATCTGTGCTTAAAATCATCTTAAAAGAAAACAAAAATCAGCATGTAGATAACCACTTTTAAAGGCACGGAGAGGGTCGATATCAATTTAAATGTCGAATGTTATCACACCCAATCTTACAAGTTAATCAGGTTTAATTTTATTGGAGTGTTTTGGGTTTACCAATAGCAATTGAAATAGCCCCACAGAAACCGCCTTCTGTTAGAAAATTGGTAATATATGATAATCGATGTATCACGCTACTATCGGCAATTCTCTACTGATTATCGGTTATAATAGGAAATTTGTACTAGTTCTCGTACAGTGGCGTTGTCATTCAGAAATGCTTGGTACTAAAAATTAACTTATGATAGAGGAACATTATCTATAAAGAATGGCAAAATGTAATAAAGTTGATTTTGGTTAAAATAGCAAACATCTCTTATATGACAATAAACCGATTAGATTTAAGCCATTTTCGTCCACTCCACATTATTTCTAATCTTAATTGCTATATATCTTGTTACATGTTTTGTCAAAATAATTGTCGCAAAATACATCTTTCAATTAAACCTGCTGATTATAAAGGTAGATATAATGAACAAGACTGTTGTACTTCATAGGCCTCCAGTTAAAATATAATGTTATGTGGGTTGACTTCCTGAATATCAATTGACAATTAGGAATCTCATACGGTATTAAACGTGTGAGAGTCAGTTTTGTCAACTCACACTGAAGAGTTTCGCTGGGAAACGTGCAGGTTTTGAATGAGCTATTGTTATTGAAATAGCATGCAATCAAGAGGTAAGAAGGGGAATGAAATCGTGTATATGCAAAACTGACACTTTTGAAGTAATGTAGGGAAAGTTACCGACACGGTCTAGGACGTACAATTTTTCTGTCCTATACATGGAATTAAGTGGAAACGTGGATAAGTTATAAAATTGTACAACTGAGAAACTGTCGTATGTAGACTATTTCGGATTCAGCCTGACAATATTGCATCACATTTTCCTTTCCAGTGTCAATCGCTGTATATATTACACGTATCTGGTTATGCTGAAATTGATCGCGTGCCAGACGAGATACGATATCTTAGTGATGAATTGTTTATTTAAGATTTGATGTAAGATAGGTATTTACACAAAAGAAGGAAAGAAAATCTGTTTTATTAATGTACCTGTTTTTCTTTCATCGGTTTAAATTCGCGGAGTCAATATTTCGAGTTCTCCTTTTCAGACATATTCGCGGAGATTAAATTTCGCTTCAAAACTATTCCTATAGTTCCAATTCAAGGATGTGGTGTATATCGATATAATTTCCAGTCAGCGTAATTAGTACAGCCGTTTGAGGGTAAATCCTAAGTGGATAAGCTTGCCAATTTGTGTGAAATCCTTTCGCTGTGTAAACGCCGTTCAAACTGCCATAATGCATGAGTGATTTCCAAGTATTTAACCGGTAGGTACTAGTATATGAAATGTAACTGAGTTGTGATCAATTGATTTGTCTTGTATACGTTTTTAGCCTATCTATATAACTTTCGTGATTTTGTCAGTTTTGTTTTGTTTTTACTTGCCTTGTCCACAAATATGAGTTATAATTACTACATGTCTCTTGAGGAATGGTCAAAACACGGATATATAGTAAAAATGACATTTCTAAGCAGGTCAGGGATATAGTTATCCATAATAGGAATATGTTTAACATCCCAGCTTTTATTTCGCTATTTATTAAAGTTGATTAACATGTACACGTACTTTGAATTGATAAAAAATGGAAATACAAATGGATTGATAAGTTATTGAAAAAAATAATAAGTCTGGTTTTCCCGCCCTGAAATGTGAATTGTGAAAATATCAATGTTTTAACAAAGCAAACGTTATCTATGTCTTAGTGATAACACTTATGCATGTATATTTATCTCTCATTCTCTTACCTATATAGAATAAAGTATTGATTAAAACAAGAGATCCCAGAGGGATCTTGGCGCCCACCATTGAATGATCTTTATAGGTTCCATGTTAGATTGATCTTTTCTCTACTTTTCCCTTCCTCTAAGTCTTACTAATCTGTGTAAATTCAGAAACAGCCCTCTAGTGCTTTTCAAACAACGGTAACCTATACATAGAATTTAAGATTTAGCGATAATGGCTGTCTGTTGTTTTCGGATTGGTCCCAAAATGCAACACCAGGGACCAAGGGGAACCTACATATGAAATTTCAGAAAGATCCCTTCAGTACCTTCTGTAAAATAGCGATAACAAACTTCAATTGTCAAAATACAAGATGACTGCCTGTCGGGCAGGTTGTTTTCTGACTGGTCTCAAAATCCAATATGCATAACTAGGCACAGAGGGCAACCTACAAATGAAATTTCAGAAAGATCCCTTCAGCAATTTCTGATAAATAGCGATAACAAACTTCAATTGTCAAAATCTAAGATGGCTGCCTGTCGGCCATGTTGTTTTCCGATTGGTCTCAAAATGCAATATGCATAACTAAGTACCAAGGGGAGCATACATATGAAATCTTAGAAAGATCCCTTCAGTACTTTCTCAGAAATAGTGATAACAAACTTCAATTATCAAAATCCAAGATGGCTGCCTGTCGGCCATGTTGTTTTCCGATCGGTCTCAAAATGCAATATGCATAACTAGGCACCAAGCGGAACCTACATATGAAATTTGAGAAAGATCCCTTCAGTACTTTCTCAGAAATAGCGATAACAAACTTCAATTATCAAAATGCAAGATGGCTGCCTGTCGGCCATGTTGTTTTCTGATTGGTCTCAAAATGCAATATGCATAACTAGGCACCAAGGGGAGCCTACAAATGAAATTTGAGAAAGATCCCTTCAGTACTTTCTAAGAAATAGCGATAACAAACTTCAATTGTCAAAATCCAAGATGGCTGCCTGTCGGCCATGTTGTTATCCGATTGGTCTCAAAATGCAATATGCATAACTAGGCACCAAGGGGAACCCACATATGAAATTTGAGAAAGATCCCTTCAGTACTTTCGGAGGATTAGCGATAACAAGAATTGTTTACGGACGGACGGACGGAGGGACGGACGGACGACGGACCACGGACGCAGGGCGATTTGAATAGCCCACCATCTGATGATGGTGGGCTAATAATAAGCTCCTTAACTTTAATAATGAGGCTGATCTAATCGACATAACTTAATTCCAAGAATGAGACATGATTGGTAGAGACACTTCACTCACCTCTGTAGTATATTTTGATCTCAGTAATGGTCATCAGCTCTCCCAGATCAACACGCCACCAGGCCGTTGTTTTAACTAGCGCCGTATGTGTACAGCAACCGCTATTGAAGCTGGTTGTTGTGCAGTTATCCACAACTTTGCTTGCTACATTACCGCCCCATGACTCACTACTCTGTTCTGTTTGTTTATTCAAGGCGACGTTACCTGCAATAAATGAAGAATAAAATGATAACTGATACGTTATGAATTGAACTTAACGATGGTTCTGACAAAACTGATCATATTATCTTTCCTTACATGAAGATGTGAGAAAATAATTTCACCTTATTCTTAACCGAAAGTGCAATATGATAATTTTATTTCTCCAATCTATATGCCCCCGCCCCCCTAACTGCAATCGCGATATCCGACTATTTTGGTAACCCGACTGTATTGATAACTCCGTGTACATGTATGGTGATTGAACTTTGCTTGTCCTATCAGTTCACTATTCAACACATTCTCAAGTCATTCATTAATTCTGATAGTATCATATCATATGGTTGTATACATACATATTAATTTGAGAAAACATAATGTGTCAACAATCACGTTCAAATCATCAGCGAGTTCAATTTGTCATACTCTATGCATAGACAGAGCGTTTAAATATCTATAATGACATAAATATAATCAAATAAATTGATACTAATATGTATGTTTAACCATGTAACTTCTCATTTAGATCCAAAGTACAAGGACAAAAATGCAATCAATATCAACAATAGGTTAAAGATATCTTTGTTTTTGTACGTTTCTAATTGAAATGTAATACATAATCAATTCATAGAAGGCAATAAGCTTTTTTCTTTAAATAATTTATGGTAATTTCAATTTTATACCAAACAATATATCAAATCATAAATTTTCGTTAAAGGATATTGGGTCGATTGCAAATTATTGCTGGTTTGCCGATATATATTTATAGAGGTATATTTCTGCGGTATTTCACAACAATATTAGTGGTTGTATGACTGATATTATATATTAGAATGAACCTGAAAACAGTCCCAAGAAATTATTCATGCAATGTGAATGTCCCTTCTGTAGGAGCCCGAAAGTAGTAGCAACAAAGATATTGTTAGTTATTGAAATAATTACACGATGAAAGAGCCGACTTTCCTGAAAGTGATTACTGTTGGCTATTACGAAACAAAACATCAACGTATTGAAACACTCATTACTGACCTCTCCAATCAGGAAGAAATATAACCTACCACGTATTTAATAGTAGTAACTATATACATATAATATAAATCATTGTGTATTTACTAGTTTCATTTTTATATAAACTACTTACTTTCCGATCTGACAGTATTTGATATGTAGAACAAGATCAGGATCAAATGTCTTCCTACAATAATCTTTCTCGTCGCCATTCTCAGTTTGGTGGCGACTCAACATCAACAAGGAAGTCAAAGTATATTGTTAAAGGTTCATGTGTTCGATTTTGAATAGGATTTTGCACTAGGTGTAGTTTTACAAAAATATCACATACTGGTTCCGGGACACTACCTTTAACTCAACAGCTATGTTAACCTTATAATACCCTGTTTTGTATGCACCGCTCTGTTAAATATTTAATGCGTGTGTACTGGGGTTGCACTCTACAATATGTCGATCCACAGGTGTACACATATGTAATTAGTATTCCCTTCTAACGAACTGCTGGCAATATTAGGAGTGCATTAATCTAACGATATTCAACATTTACAGTATAATATCAAGTTTTACTGAAAAGCAATGTCACGAACAGTCAGGGTCAATTTGAGTTGGGCTCGCTTTGTGCTAACTGGGGAGTTCCCCACTAATCAAAATACGGGAGACCCGTAACATGCCATCCAGAGCGATTAGGGTAAAGTGTCTTGCCAAAGGTGATTGAACTCCAATTATGCATACATGTTTTCATTTTAGCGACAGGATCCGTTATATTTTTCTTCATTTTTTTCCTGCATTGAGTATGTAACACAGGGACCCACTGTTCGCTATTTACATTCTGAATAGCTTGTATAATATATTGCAGGCAGTTATTCGACACACCGAAACAATATACATGTGCACAAGGGGAAAGAGTACTTTCGTATAGAGTGTACCTCTGAACTCAAACATTTTCAATTTCTCTGTAGGGAAGTTGGGTAAACTTATAAATTAAAGATATTATATTTGTATCTATGAATATACAAGGAAATTGAGTACACCTTATCCAACTTATAATAAAATCATTCCATAGAAAATTAAATAACATACATTTTGCAAGATGGCATATTTACATAATTTTAAAGAGAAAGAGAGGCCATGTCGTTGTGTCGTCTATTTGTGACCATATCGTTTTGACGTCTATTTATGACCATGTGTTTTTATCCTTTATTTTAGACCATTCCTTTGAGTCGATTTGTTATGTCCATGTCTTTATGACGGCTATTTATGACCATGTCTTCGTGACGTCTATTAATGACAATGTCTTTGTGTCGTCTATTTTTGACCATGTCTTCGTGTCGTTTATTTATGACCATATTATGTCGTTTATTTATGAACATGTCGTTATGTCGTCTATATCTGATCATGTTTGGTTTGGTTAATTTTATTGAACGTCCTATTAACAGCTAAGGTCATTTACAGAGCTGCGCGCTGAAGTGTGTATGGTCAGAGTGTAACACTAGTACGACAGGTATTGGTACTACATTACTGTGTATCGACAGTACTCTAACAAAGTCGATCGCGCTGAGTAAGCGTTGATTTGATTGGTCGAACTGAATGCACACACCTTTCTCAGCACTCGTGTGCACATGAGTAAACTTGCGAGACGATCATCAATCAATACGTGCATAATACACTGATTGTGTTGTCCATATTGAAAGAACATCTGCATAATAAACTTTTAAATGTATAAATATTAGATATATTGTAAATTTAGCTAGTTAAACTTTGCAAGTTGCAGTTATACACATGTAGTTGTGAGCTTATGTAATGCAAATCACCTTGGTCACTTACGTGTCTGACAAAAAACCCGGGAAACTATAGGTCTAGACGGTGTACACATATAACGTACTACTTCAAACATGCAAAATTCCAAGGGCCGTGTTTACACCAGAGGGAAAAGTGAAGATGAGAGAACGAGAAAAACTGTTTTTAATCTACATTCAGAAGGACTCTCGTATTCAGCCATCAGTGATAAGACCGGTTTGTCTAAATCAGGATGTCACAAAAACATATGAAGATTTTTGATGCGACAAAGTCTTTAGCGCCCATCGTCAAACGGAAACCACTGAAAAGTAAAAAGGTGACTCAAGATGTTATGGAATTCGTCGAATTCAAAAAGAAATGCAAGCCAAGTATTTATGCTAGAGAAATTCGCAAGAACTCTTGGTAAAGGCTAATTTACGTTACTTAACATAAATGTTTTTAGCGATGATCAATGTGAATTAAGTGCATTTTCAGGAGAAGGGAGGTAACTCGTATTTGCCGATTACCAATAATTTTGTTGAGACACGCATGCGCAGGCAGTTTGTTTACAGTTCAATTCTGCAGTGCATTCGTGCGTAATTGGTAGCTGTTTTCCCCATATTTTTCATCAAAAGCCACCACCCACCCCTTCCTCCTCACTTCGTCTTTTCTGTTTATAATAGACGACATGGCTTATTTCATGATGCATGTTGTATTAGTAATGTATATGCTTTAATATGATGTAACTTGTATTAGTAGGCGCATTTGTTCCCCATCTTTGTATAAAGGGGTTCAATTTGTTCCCCATCTTTGTATAAAGGGGTTCTAAATATTGGTTTTCATCTGATGTAACAGATATCTTTGTACAAGTTAGTACAAAAAAGTAAAGAGGAACTTCATAAAGAGGAACTTCATGTCGTCATTTATATTTTAAATAAATGACATTGTTTCACTTTCAGTCTTGGTGTCTGTTATATTTTAACCTTTATACAAACAGAGCACATCCTTATATATCTGATGCATAGCTAAATAACATTTGTACAAATGATAAAAATCGACAGTAAATCGTGTTGTGAAAAATGATCTTGGGATGTCGTACAAGAAGCTGACAAAAATTCTCCAGGAAACCGAGAGAGTTAACCACGATGATCTTGTTGTTCGGTATCTTGCGAAAATGATGGAGTTTACACCTCTACAAATGCACTTTTTTGATGAATCCTCTGTGCTTACTACATCTGGAAACAGAGCTTACGGACATAGCGATTTCGGAACCAGGGCAATAGAAACTCAGAAATTTGCAAGTAACAGCACACTGACTGTTAATGTTTGTTGTGGCTTCTTTGGGATCAATTATTATAACATTCTGAACGGAGCGTCCAATGCTATGGAGATGGTGAATGTTTTTGCCGAGGCATTGGAAGAGCGGAATGAATTGGGAAATCCTACGTTTGCGCGCGGTGATGTGATTGTAATGGATAACTGTGGGTTTCATCACCAGCACCAGGGCGAGAGAATTCTGCGTTACCTACTTGACCAACATGGCGTCACTTTGGTTTTCCAACCACCTTATTCACCACAATATAATGTTACGGAATGTGTTTTCCAAATCATGAAACGGCGTTTGCAATATAACTCCGCAATGGTCGAGAATTTCCTAGAGCTAACTGTTGTAGATGCTCTTGATTTCCCTGCTTCGTTCATGTCTGGATTTTTCCGAGTGTGGATATGTATAATCACGGAAGGTAAAGCATCATAAATTTACTTTTCATAACAACATTGCATATATATGTGTGTAATAACCCATGTGTTCAACGAGTATCGGATCTTTATTAAATGCTTAAAACTTAAACGTAAAAGTTGTCGTTGTTTTGCATAATCATGTAATTATATATAATCGCACACGTGTTTACATACTCCGTGTTCGCCCCGCCCGTTTCGGCACAGAACCAATCGGAAAGGTCGATACATTGTTTCAATACAATTGAATACAATCAACAGTTGCTGTACTACTATTGAAAATATACCGTACACACTTCAGGCTGCGGTATGTTCGTGTTGAGTCTTCTTGTGATAGGCCGGAACTTTTGCCGATTTATAGTGCTACCTCACTGAAGCATACTGCCGAAGACACCCAGCAGCACACCCCACCCGGTCACATTATACTGACAACGGGCGAACCAGTCGTCCCACTCCAAATATGCTGAGCGCTAAGCAGGGGTAGCAACTACCATTTTTGAAGACTCTGGTATGTCTCGGCTAGGGGACAGAACCCAAATCCTTCCTCACAGCGGCGAACGCTCAACCCAAGGCCAAAAGTGAGGCATTGTCAAGGGAAACATGAGGAAGAAGAAAGTTGTTCAGAAAGAAGAGAAAAGATAAGATCCCAAATTTAGTCGCCTCTTACGATCATGCAATGGGGGCAGCAGGTACAATTCACTCAGAAAGGCACTTCATCGTAAGCATTTGAATGTTTTGGCACGTGCGGATGTTCCTCGCCTGTCAACAGTCAAACATATCGACTGGTCAACCTTATTTGCTGAGAAACAGTCGAAAATACTCGATTTATATTGACATAGAGTCAGTCGTTCCACTCCTAATATCCTGAGCGCCAAGCAGGAGTTTAAAGACTGCATGGTATGTCTCGGTCAGGGGACTGAACAAAAAGCCTTCCTTTCAAGGGCAAAAGCTCAACTAAAGGCCAAAAGTGAGGCATTGTCAAGGGAGACATTAGGAAGAAGAGAAAAGATAAGATCTCAAACTTAGTCGCCTCTTACGATCATGCAATAGGTGTTTCATAAACAAGGTGGAAGTCTACATCCGGTGAATAAATTCACTTTATTCCTAGTCACTCAGACTCTTTATAGTACATATAAATGAAGCAAGCGTTTAGCTGATCTAGATATGACGTAGCACTAATTACCATCTGGATAGAGACAAGTACTCGCTGGCTTAAATACATGACAATAGGCAAGTACAATTCTGACGCAGGCCTGACAAAACAAGATATGAAGAAACTGGTTGATATTGTTGAATATTAAATTAATTGAAGGAGTGTGCAGATGAGGTTTGTCTTCTGCATATGAACTCATTTTGTCGAAAAGAACTCGCCGCTGAAAAATACTGAGATCCAGTCAACAGTCATGAGCTCCAAAAGATCAACGCGTTACCAAACTGTTTTTGAACAGTGGTATTGGTAACTGCACAACACCTAAATTCTGTGTTTGTAAACACGCATTCAACCACAGCCTTACTGGCGACTAATACACTGTCGTTATTGCTGCTCTGTTCAGCTGATTTATACGCGCGACATCACATCGACATTAAGATAACTTATTAGTTTATAGTAATGAAATAGCAATAGTTAGTTAGTTAAAATGCTTAACGGCCCATCAACATATGCAATTACTTCATTATCAATAACACATATAAGGATGGGCGTTTGGTTTGGTTTATTTTGTTTAACGTCCTATTAACAGCTAAGGTCATTTAAGGACGGCCTCCCATGCGTGCGACATGCATGCGTGTGGTGAGTGCGTATGTGTTTTGTGAGGCTGTGGTATGTTCGTGGTAAGTCTCCTTGTGATAGGCCGGAACTTTTGCCGATTTATAGTGCTACCTCACTGAAGCATACTGCCGAAGACACCCCACCCGGTCACATTATACTGACAACGGGCGAACCAGTCGTCCCACTCCAAATATGCTGAGCGCTAAGGCCAAAAGTGAGGCACTGTCAATGGAGACATTAGGAAGAAGAAAGCTGTTAAGAAAGAAGAGAAAATAAAAGATCCCAAGTTTAGTCGCCTCTTACGATCATGCAATGGGGGCAGCAGGTACAATTCTTACGCCCTACCTGCAGGGCAAAGGATGGGCGTACAAAGCGCTCATGGTAAACACTAAAACCGAAATACTTTACAGATACCTTCGAGATAACACTAATAACCAAATAGAGAATAAATGTCTGTGAGAATTTACCTCAATCAAATAAAAGATGACTTTTTTTTATTAGAAAAACGACAAGAAATAGTATTTCCTGCTCTCTTGACGCTTCCATTCTATTGGCATTGCGTGATTCATTCTAAAGATACTTGCTTTTTCATTATTTTTAGCTTCATTCAGGATCCCGACACAAAGGTAGCCATGATGTGCTATCATATGTGATGTGCTATCATGGCTGATGTGCCAAAATGTTTACATATGTAGTGATCAAATGTGATACTATTTCACAACAGAATTCAATTGGTGATGTAATCATTGAAAAGGTCGTTTAAATAGTACGAAGATTTTGAAGTCGTTATTTTTTTTTATTGTTTTCAGTGAATTCAAGCTCATTAGCTGTCGTTGTAGTTTACACAGAATAAAAACTTGTATGAAAAAGTTAACAACCTGGACCGAGGTCACCTAAATATGGAAATGACTAGATATGCTATAACATGAAATGGAAGCACTTACTAGACGTGTATCATACCGCAATAATTATCAAAAATATCCTGAGGGATAAATGTTCTTTATATTGATGGTATTGACCTCACGTGAGTATTAGACGTTCGTGTGTCTGCAGGAGTGATTACTGTCCAGCACGTTACTTATGTTATTTGATCGAATTGTCTGTGTTAATGTATCAACTTTATGAAGATGGCGATAATAGCAAATTGAATGTCTGTTTGCGAACTCATGTCGAGCAAACGAGACTATTGTGACTGCAGCGCTGTCGTAAACATTAACATTTAAATGGTTCGTTTTGTACTAAGTATTAATGAAGGTAACAACTCACCCTTGATTTATGAAATATTCATGGTCACGTGACTCCAGAAAGAAAGAATGCTTGTATTCTGGACTTGAATATTTAGTGTTAAATTAAGGTTCTCAAAAAGTATCAGTATTTAAAAAAAAATGATTATAGATGCATGGTAGTATGAATGCACATTTTACCTATGTTTTTTTGTTTTCTTTGTGTTATTATTAGGCTAAAACCTTCACTTGATAAGTCACCTAGATACAATTATTTAGTATGTTGTAAGAGACAACAAACGACAAAAATATTATTTGTTAATACGTTATCCTCTGAAATTGATTACTGTTTTATATTATGAATCAAAACATCAAATAAATAACAACGAAGAATGGTATCAACTACATTTTCACCTACATGTTAGTCGTTTTATATTGCCAAGTTTTTGTTCGTATATAAAGAGCAACCTTCAGATCTTGTATTAAATTTGAAGAACAGGATCAGGATCACATACATGTATCTTCCTGTCAAAATCATTCCCGTTGACATATTGCCCTTAATGACAACCCACAATCAACAGGGAAGTTAATTGTACATTGCTTTAGCTTTAACCTTGTTAACGTCATAGGCGGGTCTTAAAACGCCTACACATACGTGTTCCGGGACACTGCCTTCAACCCATCAGTTATCTAAAATATTCACTACCTTGTGTTGTATCGCTCTTTGTATCCAATATTAATATATGGCATATCGAGCATCGGTGCATGTTAGCACGAAATGTAGCCTTAACTTACTTATGCTTGGGAAGGAGACGATGTGTCCATTAGATGTAACGTACGAAAGTCCAAAGCAAACTCCTGCGGTGCAGCGTTCAAATATATGTGTGGAATGGGTTCAACAATCAATGAAACGGTTATAAGGTATTCATATCATCGTATAGGGACTTCCACTGTAATCATGTCAGGATATCGCGCCCACCATTACTGTGCCATGAAAACGTTCTTTTTTAGAACGCCGATGTGGCGTAGCGGTATAAGCTGCGGTTATTTCTGGCTAGGCGATTGGGCACGAGTCATAAAGTTGTCTTCCTTCGTCATTTGTGTTACTATGTTATACATATATACAGATATATTGATCACAGTACAACTACGACAGGAAATTCAAATCTTTATTTTCGGATCACCAGCACATATAATGTGCCAATTATTTGATATAAACACACCGTAACACAACTGACGAAGGAAGACATTTTGTTTGGTTTGGTTTTATTTGTTTAACGTCATATTAACATATTTAAGATCATTTAAGGACGGCCTCCTTTCTTGCTGCATATTATCATATTTAAGATCATTTAAGGACGGCCTCCTTTCTTGCTGCAATTTATGCATTTCCACTTTGCATTGTCTCTTTTTAAGAAAGCATCATTTCCTTTAATGTTGACACATTTATAATGAAACCAGCCATTGTATGTGTCACATGCAATGCTTTCTTTCTCAATGTTGTCTTTTTCCCATTCACATCTCCTTTCACATACTTCACATACTTTACGAATATCTACATCTTGTTCTATTTCATTTGTATTTGTCTGTTTGTTTACTTGTTTCTCTCCAAGAACAGCACCCTTTATTCGCAGTGCCTGCTTATTTTCCTTTGGACAGTTCTTTTCAAATGCTTAAGGGACTGCGAAATAGAAACACTCAGAAAATGTTTGGTAATTTCTTCATATAGGTCCATCACTAGTGTTAAGAACACTTCATCCCAAATTTCAGTATCCTCAAAAGTACCACAAAAGTCCATCCAATTTTCTAAAAGTTTGCTGTTTTCATCAACTGCAGATCTGCACATCAGGTGGATGTTGTGATTGTGAAGATGGGAATGTTGATTTGTTAGATGTGCCTGCACAACCTCATTTAATTCTAAGAAAAATCCAAAACCATCTTCATTCACAAAATGAAGTTCCTTGCTTGAAATTGATTCCCATCATGCTTTCCTCCGCGGTGTCATGAATTCATATTCAGTGATACGAAAATGTTTAAGCATGGCCTGCTTCTTGTAATCGAGCCAAAGCCATTATAAAGGAAAACCGAAAAAAAAGGAAACAAAAAAAAAACAAAAAAAAACGTGACACTGTAACTAATTCAATATTGATACTCTAAAACCTTTATCGAGTAGTGAGAAAAATTTGGTTGGTTTGGTTTATTTTTTTTTACGTCCTATTAACAGCTAAGGTCATTTAAGGACGGCCTCCGTGCGTGCGACATGCATGCGTGTGGCGAGTGCGTATGTGTGTTTTGGGAGGCTGCAGTATGTTCGTCTTAAGTCTTCTTGTGATAGGCCGGAACTTTTGCCGATTTAAAGTGCTACCTCACTGGAGCATACTGCCGAAGACACCCAGCAGCACACCCCACCCGGTCACATTATACTGACAACGGGCGAACCAGTCGTCCCACTCTTTTTATGCTGAGCGCTAAGCAGGATTAGCAACTACCATTTTTAAAGACTCTGGTATGTCTCGGCCAGGGGACAGAACCCAAAGCCTTCCTCACAGAAAAAATAATTTAGAATCTAGCAAACTGGACAATAAATCAAAAGGTGGAAGTTACCTTGCTTTAAATACTAAATGTATTGTGTGTGAACACTGGATTGAATGCTTCAGCTACAACCTCCAAAATGGATGTGCAGTCCATCCTAGCTTAACAGATGAACACGTAAACATTACCCCTGCCTCAAAGATGAGGAATAAACTGGCCACTGATGTGCTGAACAAAAACATGCTCTACCTGATGAAGCAGTATCAGACATGGGAGATCCAGAAAGACTTGCTTCAATCAATGAACTCTTAGAGCACACAACTGTGCTTTTCAGTATATTTGTGACTAAAACCGCCCACTTTCCAGCATATCCGATGGAAGGATTCAAAGCATTCAACAGGCAGTAGATTTTTTTAACAAATGGGAATCATAGGTGGAAAAATCTTTGATATATCTTGCCAAGAAAAACTTCATCACATGGGAGACAAGGGAAGATACAAACTCGTCCCTCACTGGATTCATTTCCCTGTGTAAGCTAATGCCGGAAAAGGTAAATACCATGAACCCCGGATTCATTAATTGAGATCACGTGGAGAGCTTTTTGGTCAACCAAAGGGACGTAAGGAATGGATCTAGTACAAATCCAACATTGGCACAATATTGGCCGACAAATACTGCCATTATTCTTGGACAGTACAGTGTATCAAACAAGGCCAACTAAGGAAAAACGGCCTCCTATTTTTCTGCAACAACATCATGCCCGTTACGCATGTGGGTTAATGTTGCATTTATAATTAAAAAGAACAAAAATCGTCATGTTTTTATATAAATTCAATATTTAATGATTTCCCTGTAAGTTCTGTTTGTTTTCTTGATCGGATTTTAATGTTAGGTGTCCAACGTCTTTATCGGGATGTTTTCGTCGGTCCTCCAGTTCTCGCGTGGTCACGTGACCGGCACGAAGGACTACATTAACACTTGGTCGGTAAATATGGCCAGAGCACCCGACCAACGTATTTTGTCGTACAAACAAATATGATGCACTTATTCATCGTGCTAAGAAACCGAGAAAAAGTGCTGTACATTCTTCTATTTATTCAAGTATGGTTACATAACGGCGTTATAAACTGATCTTAATTGACGAAGTGCCGATTAATTGACTACTTTTTAAGTAATTTTGACGATGTTTGTCATTTTCGTAAGAATGTACAGCACTTTTCGTTGTTCTCATACAATTACCTTCACGCTCTTACCTGTTTCATAATTATTGATTTAGGGTAGTCGGGTGCTCTAGAACGATTTATAGAGAAAGTGTTAATGTTCATTCTCCAATATTGGAACTCTTCAGTGTTTTAAGTATCGAAATCGGCATATAGAAAAGAACAAACGTTAATAAACGAATGCAATGGATCGTAATTAATTCAAATAATTATTTACAGATGATTTCCAAAGACATAAGGTATAGTTAGACGTTTTCGGCTGTACATGCAAGTTTATAAATTCGACACTGATAAAACCACCGTCCTCGTCGTTGCCATGACAGCCGATCGAAGCTCCGATCACGAATGCACTGTCAAAGTGAAAGTTGAAGTATTTTTCGCAACATGCCGTTTCAACTTAAAATTACATGCACACCTCATATTGATTGGGGTTGTTTAATCATACCTGATCAATTGAATTGTAAGAAAACTAACAAAAACACTAAAAAACACAGAATGAAACCTTCGTGTCAGGCAGTGCAGACACAACGCGGGATCTGTAAACAATGTGACGTCATTGGAATGTACAAGTTGCAACAATGTACAACAATGTATTTTTTACAAGAATACACTAATGAGCAACAAAACAGGACGTAACTCAGGCAGAAATAAGGATGCAATACGAAAGAGAAGGTCCATCAGGATTTAATGAACGCACGCGTGTTGTCAAAGATAAATACGAAATTTGAAATCTGATGTGAAAGTAGTGACATATGGCCCTGCTGTGGACAAATAAACGTTAACTTGATTTATTTTAACCCTATATTAAATTAAGATCATTAAAACAATGATTACTTTAACAGATGTGTTTTACCCGTGCTGCGTTGTCCGGTAGGAACGACAGTGTCCTCCTGTTGCCCTGCAGGTAGAGCCTAAGAATTGTACCTGCTGCCCCCATTGCATGATCGTAAGAGGCGACTAAATTTGGGATCTTATCTTTTTTCTTCTTTCTTAACAACTTTCTTCTTCCTAATGTCTCCCTTGACAATGCCTCACTTTTGGCCTTGGGTTGAGCGTTCGCTGAGTACAAGGATAGTAAACTAAACTCTCCTGTATGAAATTATAATGATGTATTATGTAATTATATAGAGTCAATATGTCAAGATAATCTCACGTAATAATAAAGTAGAATCATTTAAATGTATTTATGATTTAGAAGCAATATAATGTGGTTGATACAGCCTTACTTCTGCCCTGTAGGTAGGGCGTAAGAATTGTACCTGCTGCCCCCATTGTATGATCGTAAAAGGCGACTAAATTTGGGATATTCTCTTTCTCTCCTTTCTTGCTAATTTTCTGCTTCCTAATGTCTCCCTTGACAATGCCTCACATTTGGTCTTGAGTTGAGCGTGCGCCCATGTGAGGAAGGCTTCGGGCTCTGTCCCCTGGTCGAGACATACCAGAGTCTTATAAATGTTAGTTGTTGCTCCTGCTTAGCGTTCAGCATATTAGGACTTGGACGACTGGTTCGCCCGTTAGTATAATGTGACCGGATGGGATGTCATGCTTGGTGTCATCGGCAGTATGCTTCAGTGAGGTAGCACTATAAATCGGCAAAAGTTCCGGCCTATCAAAAGGAAACTTCAACACAAACATATCGCACCTTCCCAAAACACACAGACGCACTTAACACACGCATGCATATCGCACGCACGGGAGGCCGTCCTCTAATGACCTCAGCTGTTGATAGGACAATAAACAAATAAAACCAAACCAAACAGTCTTATTTTTCATTTAATTATTTACAGCAGTTCTTGATATAAATCATTATATTTTTTAGAGCAGAGTGTTGAAGAGTTTCCTAGTTATAAAAATGTATATGCATATTGGTGGAAAATAAACCACGTAAATTCATTCAAAGACGACATTCAACTTAGTTCCGTAAAAAGGAAAAGTAAACTGCATGCCGTAATAAAATGAATGTATGAGAAATGTAGACATTTAATGTCTTTCATACTTCGACACTTAACAGCCAAGGCAAGAACGATATAAAAAAAAATCAAAATTACTTAATAAAACCAGGCGCTGTATATACACATGCACAGCTATTAACTATAACTCACACTTATTGTGATAAATTAAGCTTTGGAGTCATAGCCAGGTCAAAATTGTTTTACTTCCTCTTTTGTGTTTCTATTTTGTTTATATGTCGATGAATAATAACCAGGGACCAAGGGGAACCTACATATGAAATTTGAGAAAGATCCCTTCAGTACTTTCTGTAAAATAGCGATAATAAACTTCAATTGTCAAAATACAAGATGGCTGCCTGTCGGGCAGGTTTTCTGACTGGTCTCAAAATCCAATATGGATAACTAGGCACAGAGGGCAACCTACAAATGAAATTTCAGAAAGATCCCTTTCATCAATTTCTGATAAATAGCGATAACAAACTTCAATTGTCAAAATCCAAGATGGCTGCCTGTCGGCCATGTTGTTTTCCGATTAGTCTCAAGATGCAAAATGCATAACTACGCACCGAGGGGAACCTACATATGAAATTTCAGAAAGATCCCTTCATTAGTTTCTGAGAAATAGCGATCACAAATTTCAATTGTCAAAATCCAAGATGTCTGCCTGTCGGCCATGTTGTTTTCCGATTGGTCTCAAAATGCAATATGCATAACTAGGCACAAAGGGAAACCTATCTATGAAATTTGAGAAAGATCCATTCAGTACTTTCTGAAAAGTAGCGATAACAAACTCCAATGGTCAAAATCCAAGATGGCTGTTAAATGATGTCGGTGTGGTTTACTTAAAAAATACATATGAAAAGTATTCACGATAATATAGTACATTCGTGTTACGATTTTCATATTAGCGTATCGTGAATAGTTGTCAACTATCTCGAGAAGCCGATTAAAATTACAGGTAAATCACCCGTGGGCGCCTCAGTCAGTTGCAAAACGTTACCTTGCAAAATAGATAATTGTAACGACCTTCGAAGTGTTTGTTTACATTATTCTTTGTTGAGAAAACATCGTAGACGGTTGGAACATGCCAATTATAGTAGGATACTTATACCAAGGTCAGTGAAACAGGATTTCAGTTTTCAGAAAAGACAGTCTCCGGATTATAAAGGTTTTAACTACTATAGTTTAATAAGGAAAATGCCGGGACCAATCAATAACGCCGGAAGAGACAGGGATCCAGATTAGACAAGGGTCGGTTTTGGCAAGTTATACTAAAGGAATGCCCCTTTAAGGTTGTTAACACTATTTTAACAACTTTAACCGAAAGAATACCGATATAATGAAAACACTTTTTTTCTAACTCAAAATCATTAAACCGAGGGTAAGATATGAAGAAATTCTTCGACGTCAGTATTCTGCATCTGTTACGGAAATGATCAGAACCAGCCTTTTGAATTTCAAAACCAGCGATGTTACTATAGAAAACTGAAAAATTACTAATTTTGCCATTGAGATAAACAGTTCTCGTCTATAATAATGTCTACCAGCGTTGACTGTTTTCTATATTATTTGTAACATTTTTTCTGTAAACCCTGTATGTATAACTAGGCACCAAGGGAAACCTATCTTATGAAATTTGAGAAAGATCCATTCAGTACTTTCTGAGAAATAGCGATAACAAACTCCAATGGTCAAAATCCAAGATGGCTGTTAAATGATGTCGGTGTGGTTTACTTAAAAAATGGTCTCAAAAGAAAGCTGGGTCCACGTCCCGAGACTGGGTGCACTGGTGCTCTGCCCACATCGATTGTTTCGGGGGTTATGATCGGTGTGCGTTGGGTATTAGTGTAGCAGAAGGCTTTCACAACAGCTCCAATTTGAGCCAACCTGTTTGCCGTGGGTTGCATCTCGTAATCTGGGGAAAGATGATCCTGGTAGTTGAAACACACCACTTTGGCTTCGGACTCCAGAGAGACGAGAGATAGTACGGGCCCTGTATTATCAATCGGCTGGTCACGCCGAGCCCGGGATATTTGATATCCAGAGGGCGGTGGCTTAGGGTCAATCGCGAGAGAATAACAATTTTCGCACAAAACAAAATCGTATTCTTTCTCGAGTATATTACTCTGTGTAACCCTGACACTTCGGCGCTGGAGAGCCGCGCCTCAAGCAGTGTCCGCTTGTTGGGCTCCGAGGAGGGTGGGGTCACGAGTAATGAATCACATAACTACTTAACGTGTCTCAAATAAACCCAAAACAACAAAACCAAATCAAACCAAACCAAAATGATAACCTCAACAACACAACGTCCGAAACGACTTTCCCTCAGTATCTCCTTATATCAGCGAAGGAGACTGGGAAGAAAATATTATCGCTATCACCCATCATCATCCAAAAAACTATTAAAGGATGCCTTGGTACTGCCAAATCCGTCAAGCCCTTGAGATCGGGAGACCTCCTTGTTGAGGTTTTCCGCAAGCAGCAGGCGGATAATCTCCTGAAATTGTCGGAATTCTCTGGGATCAGTGTCCATGTTAGGGCCCATCAGTCTCTTAACTTCAGCAAGGGGGTAATCAGATGCCCTGCCTTGCAGAACGACACTGACGCAGAGATTCTGCAACATTTCAAATCGGAGAATATCCCGATCTCGGAGGTAAGGCGGATCAAAATAAAACGCCAAACAGTAAGCACCAATACTTTCGTCCTCACGTTCGCAGTGCCAGAGATACGGCCATCATGAGGACAGATGCAGGCGAAGGGAGGTTTGCGAACACTGCGGACGAGAGGGCCATAACGACACGGATAGCTGTGATATCACCGGCAAACGATGTGTTAATTGCAAGGGCAACCATGCAGCCTCATCTCGAGACTGTCTTTCCTGGAAGAAGGAGAGGGACGTTCTGGGGTAAAGTATACCCGCAACATTTCCTTCCCTGAGGCCAGGAGAGCGGTCGAGAGTAATGACCCTGCTGCGTTGTCCTATGCATCAATAACAAAATCCAAAACACAACAGCATCAAATTACAGTCAGCGATGCGAAAGTACAAGCTTACTTTGATAAGCCAGCTTTCTGTGCGGAGGTACCACCTTTGATGGACGAAAGGAATGACAAGATTCTTTTCGGTTTGGCATCCCGTTTCAAGTCAGGAAGGGTAGCGTCTAAGACCACCTCAACATCAGTTAGACCTTCCCAGCCTGACGAAACGGCAGTTATCAAGACCAATATGCAAGCACCTCCAGCACATACACCCGCACGCCATATAACACAAACATCGAAGCCGAGGGTCACCCACCACAGACGGACTGTATCACAGCCGTCAGACCTTAATAAGATTGCTGGTAACACCAATAAACGACCAGCAACCACACCACCTCAAGACCAACGAAAACCGAAGGTAAAGCTACACAGATTACCTTCCTTAAACAACACAAAGCCTAGCAAAGGCTCAAATGACCCTATCCATGGTCATAACAGGTACGACGTTCTTGCGGACGACAGTGAGTTTGGTGACAGCAGCAATGCTGTCACCAGACAACCTACACCAAGTAGTCCTGTCAGTCCAAAGAGCGTCCATCACGAACCTGGATAGTGGACAGCAATACGAACAATTTTATCATACAATGGAACATACGCGGACTAAGGGCAAATTTAGAAGAGTTTCAAAATTTATCTAAAGAATTTAGACCTGCCTTATTCTGCCTGCAGGAAGTCATGTTAAAAAACCCAATTTCAGAAATTTCTCTCTCTACAATAGCATCGCAACGGTAGGAAACAGAGTTGGCGCAGCTGTAGCTGTCCATAAAACTATTCCTCACAGACTTATCACGTTAAACACAAATTTACAGGCTGTTGCTGTTTGTGCGACTTTACACAGACAAGTAACTGTCTGTTCAATTTATCTTCCTCCTAGTATTGCTTTCACTAGTGAGCAACTTAATAACCTCGTTTCGCAACTCCCAGCACCATACATAATTCTCGGAGATTTTAATGGGCATAACAGTCTGTGGGGCTCCCCGAACACAGATGAGAGAGGAAGACGTATTGAGGAATTTATAGATAAAAACAACCTGTGTCTTTTTAACAATAATACCCCAACATATCTACATCCTGCTACAGGCTCTCGTACCCACATAGACCGATCATTATGCCATCCATCCATTTTACTCGATTATGACTGGAGGGTAAATGATGATCTATGTGGGAGTGACCAATTTGGCTCAAGTTTTAACTTCGGGCACCGGTAGGGGACATGTATTGGTTTAGTAATACTCACAGTATGCTTGTTAATTAGTATTGATCATGACGTGTACACTGTATAGACATTTAGTTGATGGTTATTAATATAACTGTAAGGTATTTACATGTACACTGTATAGACATTATTTGATGGTTATCAATATAACTGTAGAGGATTGACATGTACAAAACATCAACAATTATAAGCCTTATGACAATCAAATTGTTTATAATCTGTCCTCGTAAATGTTGTTTTATGTTTCTTCTCTTTTGAATAAACTGAAAATAAAGTTTGATTATTATTTTCATGATATAATTAGATTTTGTGTTGTTTATTTGACTGTTTTTGACTGGAGATAAAAATATATTTACATGCATGAATTTAATTGTTAATAAGAGGCCCAGGGGCCTTAACGGTCATCTGACTCTAAATTAAAACCCTTATATTATTGTAGTATGCATTCTCTGTAGCAAGTATATAGTGGCACTGTTGGCCATGGTGGCCATCTTGGATTTCTGACCGACCCAATAAATAATATCACTTGGTCTGGACCATCTAAGGATAATTTCTGGTAAGTTAGAGCTGAATCCCACGGTGTGGAATTTGAGAAGAAGTTTGAAATAGGTGTTGTTCAGGAAAACCATGATTGCGCAATCATGTTACAAAATGGCCGCCATTGCTGCCATGCCAAAGTTTTTACGAGGCCAAAAAATTAACAACACTTTGTTGGCCCTCCTTCCTTAACATCCTCACCAATTTCCAGCTCAATGGCACCAGTGGAACTGAAGAAGTTTAAAATTTGTTTTTTTAAGATGGCGGATATGGCGGCCATCTTGCATTTCAGACCAATCTAAAAAATAACAACACTTGGTCAGGATTATCTCAGGAACATTTCAGGCAAGTTTCAGCCCAACAGCACTGGTGGAACTTGAGAAAAAGTTTAAAATGTGTTTTTGAAGATAGTGGTTATGGTGGCCATCTTGGATTTCGGACCGACCCGAAAAATAACAACACTTGGTCGGGATCAAATCAGGATCATTTCAGGCAATTTTTAGCTCAATAGCACTGGTGGAACGTGAGAAGAAGTTTAAAATGTGTTTTTCAAGATGGCGGCTATGGCTGCCATCTTGGATTTCGGACCGACCCAAAAAATAACAACACTTGGTCGGGATCATATCAGGATCATTTCAGGCAAGTTTCAGCTCAATGGCACCAGTGGAACTGGAGAAGAAGTTTAAAATGTGTTTTTCAAGATGGCGGCTATGGAGGCCATCTTGGATTTCGGACCGACCCGAAAAATAACAACACTTGGTCGGGATCATCTCAGGATCATTTTTGGCAAGTATCAGCCCAACAGCACTGGTGGAACTTGAGAAGAAGTTTAAAATGTGTTTTCAAAATGGCGGCTATGGTGGCCATCTTGGATTTCGGACTGACCCGAAAAATAACAACACTTGGTCAGGACCATCACATGATCATTTCAGGCAAGTTTCAGCTTAATCCCACTGGTGGAACTTGAGAAGAAGATTGAAATGTGAAAAGTTTACGCACGGCGCACGGCGCACGACGACGGACGAAGCATGATGACTATAGGTCATCCTGACCCTTTGGGTCAGATGACCTAAAAAGATGTAACAGAAGACACAAATGAGGAAAACACTCCATAAACAATTTACTTTTAATTAATCTTCAACAAATCATAATTGAAATAATTTGTTATTATATCACTCGAGAAACATAAATTATTTCAATATTTTTTTCTATAATAGCCTCATTTTTCACTACTGAGACAATAGTATAACAATATGTAATACAGTTATCTACCCTCAGTAACTTTGGTTTAGTTTAGTTTTATTTTTGCTTAAAGTCCTATTTACGGTTAGTACCAGGCAACTGCCACACGTTGGTTTCATATTCGCAACCTAGAGATGGGGGGCTAGTTGTATAATGTTTGTATATCAGTATTACGACCCATTTCTATGTATATAATGTAGGCGTACTTTATCAGTTTTATCATACTCCTTTGTTACCTTGCAAATTACCTGTGTTATATATGGTAATACATATTATAGTCATTGTTCTTTTATATAATGAAAAATTAAACGTCCCTATATTAGCATACCTGTATGTATTAACATATCTGAGTGGACAAGAGCTAGAGGACGATTCTAACATGTCGCTTTCAGATGGAATTCCAGAAAACAAAATGTTTTACCTTCTGCTTTTTTTTCTTTTAGTTTCTGGAATGTACACATTACAATTACAAACATTATATTGAAATTTCTAATTGTTACAGGATTTAGCTCATAGTTTATTTTCGTAAATAACTGATAATTTTGGCTGGATTCGGATCATTTCAAGAATCAGTCAATAATCATAGGACCTGACGGGGTAAAATCTTTTTTTTTTTAATAAAGTCGTTTTTAGCTCAATCATACGGTAAAAAAAGGCAAAAAAGAAATTTACATTCCTATTTGTCATTTATTTTGGGCCAAAAACACTAGTTAGTGGACTTTATCCTTGGCCTCTAAAATAAGTACTTACAGTTATCTTGTTTTTTTCCCAACAGGATGTCAAGTAGGGAGATACGGTGACGGAAACTGTAACAGTCCTTGTCCACCAGCGTGTTATGGTGGTAATTGTAACTCCACAACAGGAGCCTGTTTATGTAAGTTACTATTATATATACACATACTTGATAAAAGAAAGAATATTTAGATCATTCTGAAACAATGAGATAAGTAGTAAACGCTTTAAAATTGCACTTCCAAGTTGCATTTTCCTCAATTTATCGAAGGCGAAGTACAATATGTCAATACGACCAGATCATCGATCCTTTCCTCGAAAAAAAAATGGAAGATGTAAACTGTATTTGATTGCTTAATGACATTAAAATATTTGTCAAAAATGTTTTCTCTCTGTACCATTTAACATTTGGTCACATTTTATCTTACAGATAGTTCTTTCAAAACACATCCAAAATTTGTATTTGTAATGCAAGAAATAAGCCGGGTTGAATACGAACTGATCCCTTCCCAGCGCTGTATCAAATAGTTTAGAAAAGATTCATCCAACTGAAGATACCCACACATCAAGCAATGCTTTAGCTCAACTGGACTGAAGGTCTGGTGAGCTTAGACCATTAATGCCAGTTCTGATATATCTTAGAAACTATTTAGATCCCCACCCTAAAACCATATTGTATCATTGTAGAGCATCAAGAGAATAAACACAATGCTGATGTAAAAAATGAACCCTTGGGTCTTTCCAGACCCCTAACGATTTACCAGTAGTTATACTTGGTTATATCTTTGAAACTCATTAAGGGATACACACATTCCGGGTGTAAAATTAGGCCAAAGGGTGTTTACCCAACCGATGGGACTTATTTTATTTAAAAAGAATCATGTCGTAAACACAATCCTTGGTCTTTTCCTTAGAGAGATTGGACTTCGTGTCTTGGTTATTTCTTCAGAGCAGTTGAGATTTCTACACTATAGCCATGTATAGCATTGTTCGAGATTGACAAATAAAGCTACATATAAACGAATTGAACGTGAATATTATTTTGACGTTTGGTCGAATTCAACCAGGTGAGCGATACAGGCTGAATATAATTTCGCATATCTAGAATTAGTTACGAATTAAAGTTATATATCTTAACATGCTGAAGATAATTAACTCGTCTGCAGTCCGAGAAGTAAAGTGTTTGCTGACTATAAACATCCATGGCAAATCCAGATAATTTGCACTAAAATAACATCATGCATATCAACGATTTCCGAACACGCCTCATGTATTATCACATAAGAAGCTGTAACTGTATCTGGTATGGATCGCATATTATCGTGTTGTCATTGATTGAATAATATAGAATGGTTAGAAACTCGTGCAGTATATGTTGCAAGAAAATATATTCTTCTGAATAATTGAAGGACAGAAATTACAAGCATTTCCAATATAATGCATGTGTGTGTATAATCAATAAACCTATTGACATGCATAGACAAAAATATCATCCTGTTATATTCATACTTTGACTAAAAACATGCTTTCAATTATGGGATATGGAATAGCATCTATCAGATATATGATTATCTCAGCAGTAGTGAACTATATTTCGAATACTGCTTTCCTTTCAGATTGCTTCGGAGGAAAATATGGGGATTACTGTACCTCGGATTGTCCTCCGAATTGTAAAGACAGTGTGTGTTCGAAGGACACTGGCATTTGTTTTGGTATATATCAGATATACATTGAAGAATGGATCTCTCTATCTAATTCTAATTCAGATCAGTAGTACATTTGTCTTTTAAAGAAACATGCTACTTGTCCACAATTGTTTAAACTTAATACAAATATATATTTTTATTACGGCAATAGTATACAAACACAAAAGGACATGCCTGGATTTTTCAATATTATTTTAATTGTTACAAATACGGAAAACAGGCTTTGCTATGTTTTACATATTCGTATAAATCCAGGACTAGACTCATTATCAAGAGTAATTAGCGAAAATTACAAATCCTTCAGGTTAATATACATTGCACTCTTACTTGCTTGATCAATTTCGAAGAAGATTGATTATCTAATAAAACTCATTCAAGAAGGATCTTCGTTACGTACGAAGAATGTATATAACTATGGTAGCTCCTATCATATAATAAAGATAATTGTGTATTATCTGTTTTCAGACTGTGTCGCTCAGAAGTATGGCATCAGATGTGAGCAGAATTGTTCTACAAATTGCCGGGGTAGTCTATGTGAGAATGTCAACGGTTACTGTATCGGTGAGAAATAATATTTCAATAGTTCTCCATGAAATCAGAAATTAAGAAGCAATATGTGTTGAATAATACCGTTGAGGAAGCGAGAAAATAGGTCACTAGTAATGGAGAAATCTTATATCTTCAGGGTGTATTGCAGGAAAGTACGGTAATACGTGTGAATTGAACTGTCCGGGAAATTGTAAGGACATATGTGGTAAGGACACGGGATACTGTGAAGGTAAGTTACAGCTATTTAACCAAGTTATTAAAGATTTTACAGCACATCAACCTAACTGCTTTACCGGGATGATAGTTGTTATTGAGTGTAACAGAATGCAACTTGTACTTATATCGAAAGGATTAGATGTAGATTAATCAAGATTTGTTTTCATTTCATTGGTTTAAATGATGTATATCACATTGAATATGACGCATTCACCAAACTTGACTAGACGTCATTTTCGATATCACAAACTATAAATGTGCGATTGAATGATTCAGCCACTGTTCCCAATCGATGTCGTTTGAATACAACGATCGCGAGATCTAACGTATGCCCTATTAGGGTATGGTTCCTCCTTCTCAGGTAAAGGCATACGTCGGTACCATTCGGTAGAAAAAAATATGTATTTAAAACAACTCTTTGCTGTTGCTGAATCATATATCTTTATAATGCATTCCTAGAAAGCATGTTGATGTGTGTGAATCAAACTACTGGAAACTGTAAGCATGTGTTGTGAAAAATTGTCTCAGACCACTGTATACATGAGTTGCTGCTCATTTCCTTTACCATTAACTAACATTTTCCTGTATCTATGCTGTTCTGTTCTAGTGAACCTCTAATGAAATGACTTTAATTCTGCAAACCTTCGGATTGATAGGGAACTTACTTCAACAAGCACATACTTATTTCAAGTATACTGTTTGGTTGTTTGTTACGTTAACATCTCAACACATCAGGCAGGTCATTTTAGGAAGTGGTCCAACAGGTGTCGTCGGATGATTCGTTTATTTTTTCAGAATGCATTACTGGAAATTACGGAATCACATGTGATCAGAACTGTCCTGCAAATTGTAAGGATATGTTGTGTGAGAAGTCCACGGGAAACTGTATTGGTGAGTTTTATCTTACTACATATTTATATTCGTGTTAATAATTTGGTGGTCTTGTTTTACTGTGGTACGCATCCATTTTTCACCAGGGCGCCTATGGTATCAAGTTTGAAGTATAAATATAGGGGGCACTTAGCCGACCTCGTAGTCTTTGTAGGGGTATTCAAACAGGAATACGTCTCCAGCGCGTCACTCCGAGAAAGCAAGAGTTATTTATAGATGTTTGTATCCATCACGTAACTTGTCCCACAATTGTTATTAAAGGGTGAAAAAAACGAGCTTCAAGGCGTAAATTCAACATAATTAAACCCCGTTACATAAACAATGGTACTGACTACATGTAAAGTTACTTTAATACATTATTTATATATTTTAAGATTGTGTTCCTCAGAGTTATGGAATCAAATGTGAACAGGACTGCCCTACAAACTGCCAGAGCCGATTGTGTGAGAAAGACAACGGAATCTGTAATGGTTAGTAACAGTTGACCTTTTTTTCACTCGTATATATATAAATACAAACTGTTAATAAGTTTTGTTCTCACTCAAACCGTATATCTAGATGGAACAAGAGTATTACCTTGTTTGTCGTTGTATTAAACCAAATGAGGGTAATTAAGATGATTATACTGTGACATGACGAAAAGCCGATGATATGTGTTAAAGTATCATTTGCTATGGAGGGACATTACATTTTACAGACTGCATTTCTGTACGAAATGAGATATTACAAAATCGGTGTAAGATCTTGCAAATTTTGCCCTGCAGGTAGGGCGTAAGAATTGTACCTGCTGCCCCTATTGCATGAGGAGGCGACTAAATTTGGGATCTTACCTTTTCTCTTTTTTTCTGAACAACTTTCTTCTTCCTAATGTCTTTTGTTGACAATGCCTCACTTTTGGCCTTTAGTTGAGCTTTCGCCGCTGTGAGGAAGGCTTTAGGTTCTGTCCCCTAGCCGAGACATACCAGAGTCTTTAAAAATGGTAGTTGCCTCTCATGTTTAGCGCTCAGCATTTTGGGAGTTGGACGACTGGTTCGCCCGTTGTCAGTAAAATGTGACCGGTAGGGTATCCTGCTGGGTGTCTTCGGCAGTATGCTTCAGTGAGGTAGCACTTTAAATCGGCAAAAGATCCGGCCTATCACAAGGAGACTTAACACGAACATACCGCAGCCTCCCAAAACACACATACGCACTAACCACACTCATACATGTCGCATGCACGGGAGGCCGTCCTTAAATGACCTTAGATGTTAATAGGACGTTAAACATTTGGTTTGGTTTGGTTTATTTTGTTAAACGTCCTATTAACATCTAAGGTCATTTAAGGACGGCCTCCCGTGCGTGTGACATATATGAGTGTGGTGAGTGCGTATGTGTGTTTTGGGAGGCTTCGGAATGTTCGTGTTAAGTCTCCTTGTGATAGGCCGAAACTTTTGCCGATTTAAAGTGCTATCTCACTGAAGCATACTGCCGAAGACACCCAGCAACACACCCCACCCGGTCACATTATACTGACAACGGGCGCTAAGCAGGAGTAGCAACTACCATTTTTGAAGACTCTGGTATGTCTCGGCTAGGGGACAGAACCCAAAACCTTCCTCACAGGGGCGAACGCTCAACTAAAGGCCAAAAGTGAGGCATTGTCAAGGGAGACATTAGGAAGAAGAAAGTTGTTCAGAAAGAAGAGAAAAGATAAGATCCCAAGTTTAGTCGCCTCTTACGATCATGCAATGGGGGCAGCAGGTACAATTCTTACGCCCTACCTGCAGGGCATGGACGTTAAACAAAATAAACCAAACCAAACCAGAGTATACCTACCATCGTGGTTTCGTTTTAGAAGTAGTTATATTTCCTATGACCAGTTGGCAAAGGAGAAGATCGAAAAAGCGCCTGTTTGGCCATATCGGTTCAACATTATCAATTTAATAGTTTGACTTTAATATGACAACTTTTACAAAATGCAAACTACAGGAATTAAAATAATTAAAAATTGTAATAAGACGTTGTGTAGACGGGACACCGGACACTGTATAGGTGAATAACATACTGCTGAATATCTAGGCTAATTCTGTTTCATTCCCTTTCAAGAATTGAAATACAAACGATTGACAAATCATAAAATACATTGAATCATTTTATATATATTGAAAGAATCATCTTTACTACATACAGTCAATAGATATTTGACTAAAATTTCAAATGAATCACAGACAAAATGTTAGCTAATAATTAGATAATTTTGATGGAATATATTTTCTATCTTACAGATTGCGTTCCTCAGAAGTATGGAGTAAGATGTGAACAAGATTGTTCTACAAATTGCCTGGGTAGTCTGTGTGAGAAAGTCAATGGGAACTGTAACGGTCAGCAGCAGCTTCTAATTACCTGTATTGTGATAATATCATTGCCACTTTATATACGCTGCCCTGCAGGTAGGGCGTAAGATTTGTACCTGCTGCCCCCCATTGCATGATCGTAAGAGGCGACTAAACTTGGGATCTTATCTTTTCTCTTCTTTCTTAACAACTTTCTTCTTCCTAACGTCTCCCTTGACAATGCCTCACTTTTGGCCTTTAGTTGAGCGTTCGCCGCTGTGAGGAAGGTTTTGGGTTCTGTCCCCTAGCCGAGACATACCGGAGTCTTTAAAAATGGTAGTTGCTGCTCCTGCTTAGCGCTCAGCAAATTAGGAGTGGGACGACTGGTTCGCCCGTTGTCAGTATAATGTGACCGGGTCGGGTGTGCTGCTGGGTATCTTCGGCAGTATGCCTCAGTGAGATAGCACTTTAAATCGGCATAAGTTCCGGCCTATCACAAGGAGACTCAACACGAACATACCGCAGCCTCCCAAAACACACAAACGCACTCACCACACTCATACATGTCGCACGCACGGGAGGCCGTCCTTAAATGACCTTAGATGTTAATAGGACGTTAAACAAAATAAACCAAACCAAACCAAACTTTATATACGATGACAGCCTCGAGGATTAAAAAGGCTATTATTTTATGTCAAAAGCTGTCATGCGCATTTTAATATAGAGCAAAGAACAAATGCGAACCCATTTCTAATCTTGAGAAATCAATACAACTATTTATTTCAGAGAAATCGGAAGACTGTTCAAAGCACGTCTCATTCATCGTTATAACATAGTTTATTTATTATGACGCAAAATCCATTTTCGCATGCAGCATTCGATGCCATGTATTGACAGCATGCTATAAATGGGTATCAATGCATTTAAAGATAGCATTATTTGTCCTGTAACAAACTCCAACAGATACAGAATGAAACCTATAAAATACAAACAAGTTTCATTTTCAAATCGACGCTTATCGTATGGTCGCCATATTGAACAATAAGGAAACTTAATTCGATGGTAGTATTTAAATGTAAACGACGACATAATGATAATATCCGTTAAAGTAACGGCTTGTTATGGAGGGGCATTGTATTTCACAGAATGTATTCCTGGAAAGCACGGTACTAACTGTGATCAAAACTGTCCAGGAAAATGTAAGGACATCCTGTGTGAACGGGACACAGGATCCTGTAAAGGTGAGCTACTGTTTGATATTAATGCTATTCACCCACACAATTCAGCGACTCTGGCTCAATGATAGTCATGTTTTATTGTCACATCGCTGTAAGATCTTGGAACTCAAACTGATATAAAAAAAACCCGAATATATGACAGACATCTAAATTTCATACGTCTAATTTAAAAATTCGTATCATGACAGGAAGGTGGTATAATATATATATAAAGGAGATTTTTGCAATGAAAGTATTGGAGACGAGTTCCATCATCTATTTATGTTAAAGTGTACCCTGAACGAAAAACGATAATCAAATGTGTTATTCTTTGTAACCACCAAAGAAGAATGTCGCAAACCGCATCAAAATCGGTTGGCCGAGTGCCGAGATATCGCACATCGAAGTACGCGATTTGCACCTGTCGATCGACTGCTAATCAGCGTATCGGTCAGTCACGCTGATTTGGAACTCTTCAGTCTATGACGTCACAGGTTGAACAGAGTGACTGGTATGGTGGCCAGTAGCATAGAGGACAGTGTGAACAGTATCAGTACAAATATGTTCGAATACGATCTGGACATGAGATTTGAGGTTGTTGAATTTGGCGAATATTGCCGACGAGAAGTCGAGAAGTTTGAGTTAAAAAAAAAATAATAACATAGTGAAATTGACTCTGAAAATGACCGCTTGGTTTACACAGACTGGTGTAATAATCGGTCAATCACCAATAAATGTATATTAGTTATGTGTTTACCATTTCTTACTCGTTACCAAAGAAAGCAACACAGCATCAACAAATTAAACTAAAATAATGTGCCATTTCATTCGCAAATTAATATTCAAATAAACATACCAACAATACAACAGTTCTGGATACTCTGGTTTGTGAGAAAAGACGAACACACGTACAGTAAATTCAAGCGTTATATTCTATGCAAAACCCGCTTTAGTCATGAAGGACACTTAATTTAGAAAGTAATATATTATAATCATCATGATCTACAATATACTAAATCTCTCTCCCGTATGAATACCAGTGTTAAAGTCTACAACAAACTTCTACATATACAGATTTTATCCCTTATTTTACATGTCATGGTCTCAGGGATCAAGGACGATTAAATGCTTGAGAAAGACATAATTTATATACGATCGTTGTCAGTGAAATTATATAAAAGTGATTCGCAACAATTATAATATAATTGATACTTTCTGTACAGGTATAAAGCATAGGTACTTATTAAAACCATTATTTTAGCTCCGTTTTTAATGATAAAACACAAACAATTTATTTCATCGTGACTAATCATAATTAATACTAAAATTTTTAAACTCGTAATGATTTTCGTGTATGATTTTTTTTCCCCTCCAAATTTAATGTATTTTTTTGCTTTTATTTTTGTAATTGTGTCATTATTATGAAGTGATCGAGACCCTGGTGGTTTTGCTTTCAATTCGTGTCGCAAGTCATATCTTCACTTAAAAAAGGACTTTTAAAAGATGTATAAACATGTTCGGAGAATTACGAATTCTCAAGTTTGAATTGGTTAGTATACTGCTAAACAATTACCAGGTGTGAAATTACGGTCCACAAGCTCATCACACCTGGCACTGCACCACAGGTGTCCGTGATTTCTGGTGTTCTAATCAGCACACGCCGTGAGTTCACGCGTTTGGTTTCTGTGCACTTCAAAGGAGTTCCGAAAACATGGTTTAACAGGTTGTTTGTACATAAATTGAGCTTGAATTTTATTAAGAATTGCGTTTATACTATAGGGAATACATTTTGTTGAAATCAAACACATTATTTTTGGAATTCAGTGAGTTTCGTTTTCTATACAAACGAATAAAAAATCATATCTCAAACGTTTGTCTATAGAATAAATAACCTAAATTACCTCATTCATATATATACCCATGATCTTGAAATTTACTCTATGAATCTTGCTTGGGAGTTACTGAGCTTTCATGGACACGTTTTATCAATTGCGGACAATTACCCAAAAATCACAAATAACGGTATAATTTCTGTTTTGGCTAATAAAAAAAAACCCAAAATGATCAGCATTTATTTCACATCTTGAATGAATTGCATTTTAAACTTGTGTTACTAGAAGTATTATAACCGAAATCAATACTGGTACATGTGTATGTAACAAACCTGTCATGCCCCCATAATAAAGGCAATATGATGTAAGTCATTATAAACGGCCGGTTATTCAAATGTCATACATGTTACAACGACCCGTTAAAATAAAAAAAAATATGAATAAAATATTTTAATATAAATGTTATATACGACCTGTTATAATAGAAAATAGGTAAGATGATACACGCTGTATTTGGCCCGTTATAATAGAAAATTAGTAAGATGTTACATGTTGTGTATGGCTCGTTATGAGAGAAAATTAGTGAGATGCTACATGTTATATATGGCACCGTTTAAAAAGAAAGTTATATGTCCCTGGTTTCGGTAGCACTTGTTATTAACTAATTCACAAATATAACTCAGAGAGTTTATTCAGCACTTTCCTTTTTTTGTCTTATTCGCATTAATTACAGGCACGTGTTCACGTTTGTTTCTATATATTTCCTATATGGCGGCTCCGATCGTGTTCAACCTGTGACGTCACAGGTCAGAGGTCACCAAAACGAGGTATTCGGCTTTGGGCTTCAGGTGTGTTTTCGAGAAAAATCACAATTACTCGGAAATGGGTCGGCCGATTTTGATGCGGTTTTCTGCATTCTTGTTTATTAATCAATACCAATAACATATTAAAATGTAATTTTTCATTCAGGGTACACTTTAACATATTGAAATGAAAATTATTCGTTCAAAATGCATCCCACAGTATTACTGTATTAACCCAAGTATTCATAAAATGAGAGGTCTAATATCTATATGTCATACATGCAATTACTGAGGGTTTATGTTCCTGTTGTAAACCTATATTATATTACCTAGCAGGAGCTTGATTATCAAAAGGAGAACGATTAAGGAATGAGCATGAAAGGACAATGATAAGATGAAGGAGCGTGCAAACGTAGTTAGTTTGTTCTAGGCAGATATTATGTTATTGTGTGTAAATCAAATATTTTTGTTAGACATAAATTCATTTTTGTATAATTATCTGTATTCCTTTCACTTTCTCTCTTTAGTCTTCCTTTCTAATATGTCAATCGTAAAATTAATGTAAATGTCCATTGTTTGTGTCACATTGTTGTAAAAATGTTTGGAGGAGGGGGCTTTAATAAGTTGTATAACTTCTGCCCAATCCTCATGCCTACATTTGAAGCAATAAAAATATGTTTTTAAAAAAAAAACCTATATTTGCTTGTATATTTAGGTAAATTACATTTTTACTTTATACATGATTCCAACAAGGAATATGTAAGAAAACATATTTAAATATCTTGCATTTCTATAGCAAGTTTGCCTAAATTGTCTTATTATTTAGAAACGGAACTAATGGAATCCCTATGATGTCGCACACATCGCTCGGCGACTCTCATCAGGCAGAACGTTTATCATTTGTTGACCATTCAGTGTACAGTGGACCCGCGATAATCCGGACGCCGATAGTCCGGAAAACTCGCAGTCCGGACGGAAATGCACGGGAACGGATTTCCGTAACGTTATTTGTACTCACCAGTCAGGAAATTCGGATTCCGATTCTGGAAGCCCATTTTGGGAACGGAACGTACTTTTCATTAGTAAATTTCCCGCAATAATCCGGACGATTTTTTCACCACGAGGAGAAAAAATGTCGGAGCAAGTCACACGTGTCGACAGCTGTACACAGACTATTGCTTGACACTGTGCGTAGTCATAGCGACCGCTGCCAGGTCATAGCCCCGGGTGTTTACCTGTGTTACAAAGTGTAACGTTTGTTTTTATAACGGTACATTACTTTTTCTCTACGACCTTTTTAAACTTTACAGTATTAAAGGATTTTATAGTATAGCCTGGTCTTGCTTTTATCAACTTGACGTACAATATCTATTATAGTTATTTTACAGACGGCAACTTTTATAGGAACACATATTGCTATTTCGTAATTAGCAAGAATTTACGCACAAACATACAGTACGTGATACCATAATTAATCAATCTCAAATACATGTAATAAATTTATGATCGGTAATTAACATCATGAACACTTGTATTGGGTAAACACGGATATCGGCTTTGTAACACCGTTACGTGAAACGACGACTCATTGAAAGATGCACTTTATTAATTACATACACATTTACGTATTAAGCAGTGATCACAAGAACTGGGTTGATTACACACAAATTAGTCAATAGTCGTATGATACTTAATTAAGCGTCACATTGTTAAGTTAATACGGGTTCAATAATTATCGGACTTCTTCGGTAGTTCTCGCTGGTGTAGCGTACTTTTAGATATATAGCTTGGGGTTTCTGGTACGTAAAAATCATAAAAAACATGGACTGATGGTAAGTTGTAAAATCCGGGTCTTTTATTTAAGGTATTTAACGTTTGTAATTTCTACTTGTTTGTGAACCTCCGGGACGTGACACATGTGTGGTGTTTGTAGGACACATATGCCCGCTATAAATAAAACAACTTTCACTTTACATGTTCTTTTAAAAACAAAGTTTATTTTTTACTTTCTACAAAAGAAATCAAAAATCATATCAGAAACATAAGTATATTTATTGTTAAAAAGTCTGACAATTAGACGTGTTTATGAAACGTCCCGGATTGTATGTAATCAAGGGAGATAACTCTTACACGACAATTTTTTTGACCTGGTAGACGAAATTCGGCAGTCCGGAAAACTCGTAATCCGGACGGTTTGGACTGGGAACGAAGGTGTTCGGATTATCGAGGGTCCACTGTACATCACAAGTTTGAATACAAACGTTTGATTCACGGTATCGGAGACATATGACATATCTGACGGTATTATAAAGATGAACGTGTTTTTGATAATATCAATATAATTGTGCATGTACATTTTTGTATGTGTATATGTATTTAGTGAAAATATTCTATTGTTCTGTGTAGGGGGGGGGGGATCATATGTATAAATATGTGTAGGTTATTTTCGAATCCCATGAGATCCAAATTGTACATAATATGTATATATCTAACCCGTACTCCACTTTGTGTTTGTATTTCTGTTATATATACCAATACAGCTGACCCGCTAAATCTGGACGCCGATAGTCCGTAAAACTCACAATCCCGACGGAAATGTCGGGGAACGAATTTCCGTAACGTTATATTTGTACTCACAAGTCCGGAAGTTCTGATTCCGAATCCGGAGCTCCATATCGGAAACGAAATGTTAGTTAAGAAAAATTCCAGCAGTAATCCGGACTTTTTTCTCATCACATAGATAAAAAGTCTGAGTTGGTCACCCGTGTCGACAGGTGAACAGGTAGTAGATCGCGGTCGCTTGACACACAGAGTAGTCATAGCAACCGCTGCGAGATCTTAGCCCCCGGCATTAACCCGTACAATTTAGTTTTTGTAACGGTACCTTGGTTTTCTATACAGCGATCGAATCAATTAAAGGATTATAGACCGGTCTTTTTTTGTTTAAAATGTTTATTCAATTCAATCCTTACGACTTATAAGCATGCTGAAAATGACAGAATACAATTCTTTATCTTCACTATTTTTAAAATGCAATTTAACGAAAGATAGACAGCATCAATATACAATGTAATGACGATATAGATGTTATGACATTTCTGAGCGGTAATATCGAATGAATGAGTGGTGTGTGGAGTATACAATAGTGTAGTCATATTGCAAACATAGAAACTGATAAGAGTGAAAACAAAAACAGCTAATTCAGGCGATATCTAGAACGTGCTGTAAAACACAATTTCAAATTCTCTGATATCATATGTTATTCCGAAGTTAGCACGTACGAATCCATAAAGCTATATAGGATTATCACTGATCATATATAAGGAAAGAATATCTTTAATAACACGAAACGTTTTATCAAATTTCAAATTCTTTATTGACTTTAGGCCATACGGCCCATAAGTACATATTATAAACATATTATTATTATCAGGTGTTTCACAAATTGAATTAAAAACATCGGCTTGGAACGACGACGCTTTGCTGATAATACTACTGATAAACCGTAAGGTTTAAAGTAATAAATGAATTGAATTGAATTGAAATATTTTATTATATAACACAGTTGTTTTCTTTATGTCAAATGTAAGACATGATAGTTCAACACATCTTTTTTTTTTTTTTACAAATCTTCTATTTCATGTTTGATTCATAATGACTATACTGGTCACACTATACACAACAAAATATGCACAGAGAAGTCGGTTTCAACATGTTACATGAAATGCATACATATTATACCCTCGGCGTCATTATAAATGTATGGATAATAAAAAACAGTTCAATATTCAGTAAGAAACATCTATAGAATATCGGAGACACTATATAGGATTTATAGTTTAGTTGTTTTTCTATATCTCATCAGAGACTTGTATATCACAAGTCTCTAATCTCATCGATGTGATACATACAGTTTCAAATTTTCTTATTAGTAAGCTTGTATATATTAGAGCTCGGATAGTGTAACCCATTGGTAATTACAATATTCCTCTATATATAACCAGGGACGTATATAGTGGATATATAGGTCTCTGATGCAGGCATCTGTTCCAAAGAAGATGTACTTAGAGGTTCGGCAAATAACAAAAATGTTGATACCCGACAATAAACGTAAAAGATAACGTTTGTACCTTCGAAGTCTTATATTGTAGGACTAATATACTTGTCATGTTAAATACAGAACCAGCTTATAGTTCATCCCCAAAAGGGGGCGGGGATTTACCTGTGCTCGCGCCTAAGGCAGGAAGCCAACCAGCAGGTTCAATTTAGAAATGCCCCAGGCCTTGTAATCAACAACTGTCCAGGTGTCCTTGTGAAGTGGATGACAAGAGGTTTTCGATACAATATTCTTTCTTTTATTAATACAATACAATACAATACAAAATATTTTATTAACGTGTCACGTGTCAATATTACAGATATATAAAATACAGTAGAAGTCATAAAAACTTTACAAGTTGCATTGAAATTATATTCACATCCAGACTTATGAGACACAATATAGTAAAAAGTTCTGTTAAATATAGGTAAAACAGGATCTTCTGCGATACATCAGATAGAGTGAAGAAGCTAAAATAGGCTGAAGATCATCACTTGTCATAAGATAATGCAATTGTTCATATGGGTTTAATTCTAAAAAGTTTGGACAATAATTGCTTGCTTCACTAAATAAAATTCGCCTAATATCTGAATAAAACTCACAGTCAATTAAAAAATGGCGCTCGTCTTCTACTAATCCTGACTGACATAAAATACATTTCCTCTCATGTAATGCTAAGGGAGGACGAGAATACCGGCCTGTCTCTATTTTCAATTTCAAATTACCACAACGGAACTTGGCTAACGTTTGCCTATGCTTAAAATTTACAACAGTATATATATATGATTCTGGGGTAAAAACAGATTTAAACGTACGGTAAGTACGCAACTTAATCGTTTATTGATACAAAATTTGCCTCAATTGAATAACAATAAATATGTAATCGTCGTATTGTGAATGTAATACTTTTATTTTTTCAGGTGTCTTATGATATTGATGTACATGCAGCACATTTAATGAAAATTTAACTGGAACAATCTGCAAAAAAAGTGAATGTATCGTATGTGATATCAGAAATATAGATATACATCATGTGATATACATAATGTATGTATCTTATCGTGTATGTATCGCATATTTATAGCTTGAACACTTAATTCGAGTTGGTACCGACACCGTATAGGTGATTATGGTAGGACCGCTTCA
This sequence comes from Pecten maximus, assembly GCF_902652985.1. NCBI lineage: Eukaryota > Metazoa > Mollusca > Bivalvia > Pectinida > Pectinidae > Pecten > Pecten maximus. Next base: position 543,111 of record NW_022979523.1, read on the forward strand.
CGGCTGAGTGCTCCCAAGTCGAGGCTAGCCGCGGGACTCGATGGTCACGGATGGCTGCTGTCCAGGTAAAGTAGTCTACGGCTGGCAGTGCTGGTATTGCCGCGCGACAGAACCGCCCGAGGCGAATCTCGCAATATTCGTCATGACGTTTAATATTAGGCGATTTTCACGAAAACTGGATTGCTCCGTCAATACTAGATTCGAGGAGCAGAATTAGCGTCAGTGGAGAAAAAAATAGACCCTGTCGGACATTTCTAGACTGTCGGGGAAACGTTTAGATAGTCATGAAATAAATAGTGTAAAGTTCATGATTTCTAGATAGCTCGATAGAATTAGACGGTGGTCATGTTAAATTCACAGAACTAGCTTTGACCGTCGAAAATTAGCCATGAAAATTCATAATTAGATACGTTGCTGAAAAAATGGACTGGGTTGGGATCTTTTTTGGTAAAATTGGTGAAAATTTCAGAATTAGTAGAAAATATGAAAAAACTAGTACATTCGTGTCTCCCAGTGTTAGGTAAAGGACGAAGTTCATTATTTAATAAGAATTTTGGGAGACAATTAGCCTCCCAACCTGTCTTACGTTCCATTCATCTAGTTAATTACAATAGTATATAGGTTAATAAATATGAAGATGAATGTGTATATATGTCACTTATTTCGATACCCAACATTTGAAAATAGACCATACAATATCTTGGGAACACATTTTCCTTTCATTTGTATTTGTAATATTAACATATGTCTTGGAAAGTAATAGGCATAGTTATTTAAAGGTTTCCAAAATAATGGATATAGTACTAAACCATAACTTTTAATTGGAGGGATTTGCCGGAATTTCGCGAACTTTTGAGGACATACCATCGGCCCTGGTTTAAGTCATTTTTATTAACTAAGTTACCTCTGTGAGCTACTTTATTCGTAATAAGTGACTTAAACAATTTATTTTCATTTTGTATCATCTGCGATATATAATTATACAATGGCATCAGAACTACAGCTATAAATCCCTCTAGTGCCGAGTCAGCAGGTAAATGTGCTGACATGGCGTGCACTCTCTCGTTCCAAACCAGTGGGTTGTCCATGTTCTTGCATTCTATTTAAGACGATTGTTAAATTTCAAAATAATGTAACCTACAATTTAGGAGCCCAAATGTCCTATGGCTTTGACAATGTCTCGATCATCGACCAAAAAGAAGGAATTGCGTTTCTAAATAAGCATACATCTTAAATTATCAATTTTATTTCTTTTGTAGGGTGTATATCTGGAAGGTACGATGTAACATGTTTACTTACTTGCCCAGTGTCATGCAAAGATTTTTTGTGTAATCAACAAAGCGGACATTGCTTAGGTAAAGTAGTAAAAAATAAATCCAAGTCTGTATGCCATATACTACTAGCTAGAATAATCAATTTGTACCTAACATCATACTTGAGTACAAAACTCTCATTGCAGAAATATATTTTCTACCTAACTGCTAGTGATAGAGATAAAGCGGGTTTTTTTTTCCTATATAGATTGTTACCCCGGAAAGTACGGAGTGGTGTGTGGTGCTGATTGTCCGGACACATGTACGGACAACATCTGTAATAAGGACGATGGACAGTGTCTAACTACTGGTAGGTACACATGTAAATGTCTATTGTATAAAGTTCAAACGCCATCAGTAGAAAGATGGTGGACTGTGTCAAGCCACAGGTGGGTATAATGTGTACAAATCAAGTACGAGTCTCAATATGCCGAACATGATGTATACAATATTAAAATATGAGTTCTGAACTTTTAGGGGTTGCTCTAAAATTTGCCAGATCTTGTTTATTTATTGATTTGTGTATTTATTGATTTCAATGTTTTTTTCATAACATCTACATTAATCTCGAGCGTGTTAAAAATGAAATGAATATATCAGACTTGCTTGATAATAACCTAACCTACAACAGCCTTTTACACCATTTCTTTTTTCTTTCTTTTTTCCAGAATCATCTTACACAAACGAGTCCTCAGGTAAACAGCAAGTGTTCGGTTGACTTAAATCATAAATGAGTCACGTGTTTACTAAGTCAATTAAACCTTTAATCAACCCTGATTGATATTCAGTGCTATAAAAACAGAACGATGTGGTATTAAATGTGCATACTTTCCTCTATGTAGAATCCTAAACTGCCAATTTACACAGATAACAAAATGTACAACAGGACTATGTTATATAGGAAACTGTATCGTTAGCATTTTAGTATAAAGATAATGTTGATATTAACATGCGCTAACCGAATGGGAATTTTATTGTATTACAGACGATTCTAAAATGACTATAGCTGTCCTGGCTGTTGTTTGTGGACTGCTTTTTGCTGCATTGATCGCCTTAGCAGTGGTGGTATTTTTTCTTCGGTACGTATTAATTTGAATGTTTCGTCGTCAGTGAAAACCATTTCACTGTATATGATATAAAATCAGTCTTCATGTCGTTGAAAGCTTGGTTTAGCTTGTTTTATGACACTTGATTGTTATTTCATTAAGAAGAATAAGAATATATCCATGTATGTTCACATGCCGGTTGCCCATTGGTGTAGTTAGTATATCGAACATAAATATTTGGTGTTAAAACCAATATATTTATATATCAAAAACTTAGTACTTTTGTATTCCGTATTCTACACGATGTTGTTTCTAAATGTCATAATGATATAGTAAAATATTTCTTTCCGCAAATTATACCATATAAACATATCGATATAAATACCATTGTTATCCATTAAGTATCAATGATATACATGCATACAAAAGGTTTGTACATTTAGATAACAATGTAATCGGGAGCCGATATAGATGAAAACCTTTATGACCGCCTAAAATGGCCCTGGCTGTTCTCGTGGCAATCAAACTTAATTACTAGTAATCATTTCTGTTTGCAGAAGGAGACTAAACAGAAAGAACGCGTCAGATAAGGATACAGGTGAGAAGATAATAAAGGAAACAGTGTTGGTATAAACATATGGTATAAACATATGCGAAACACAACGACAGACACCATGTAACGGATTCATTTAGCGGCTGGTTACTCATGGTCACTATTTGTTTCGAAAGCCGTGCCAGATTAATTGTGATTTGCAGAATCTTTTAAGAAATGTTTTACTTGTTAAAATAATTGCTTCCTCCAGTTTTGTACAACTTACTAATCTGTGCACACACAATCTCAAATTGTGATTAATACATATATGTTAATATTATTCAAATGGGGGGGTGGGGGGGGGGGGGGGGGGGGGGGGGGTGCACACAAGACCTATCTTATTATAATGTGTTAATGTTCATACGAAAAGTTTAAATGCCTAAACACATTTTTTATGATTCCTCTCGGTAAAGTATCATATTGGTGACCTCATGTTTATACTGATACATGTTTGACTTGTAGAACAATCCGCCCCGGACACAGGATATACGTCTATTTCTCCTCGTCAAGAAGAAACTCCCAACGTCTATGAAATGGTGCTCACCTAATTTGCCAGACAAGTTCATCAAGTCAAAAAAAAGATCATTGATTCTGACAGTTCAACAAAAGGAAATAATATTGTTACAAATGCATTGCAAAACGGTAAATGCATGGACATTCAGATAAAACAATGTTTTCACTTTCAGCATACGAGTATTTTGATTTATATTTGTATTTCTAAAATAGCGATCCAAGTGAATGTCAAGTTGAATTTCTGTATGCCTTTGTGTATATACATGTATATAAAATTGTTTAGTGTACTTCCATGTAGTAATTATGCTGCTTTTATCATTTTCATTTAACTTATATATGTATATAGACAGAATTGTTTGGATAAATATAATAGTTTTGCTGGGGAAATAACATATTCAAATATTTCCGATTTTGCAGAACATGAGTTTGAATACGGACAAGTCGAATTTCGACTCCCATGCTCCTATTGTGAGTAATGTATTATGTAATTGATCACCATTAGTCATATGATTTCATGTATCTACATATATCTACTTAAGACCTTTGCATTACTACAGTATATGAACCCACAGTGTAATAGAGTTTAATTCATATTTGGCTCTTCTTAATCTAAGTCGCAATAGGTATTGCAAGCTGCTTCCATCGTGTGCCTCGCTTATATTCCGTAGGTTTTTAATTTTGATGATTTATGTAGAATGACATATGATTTATAAAGCTGTTTTTATTTGTTCCGATCGATCACTTTGAATGTATTCCATGTTTTTTATTGTTGTTTGATAAGCCAGATGTCGATCTTGGTTCCGTTTTTCGTAAATATTTATGAAAAATCTACACAAAATCTAAGAGGTTAGTAAGTTTATTCATAACTGTTTTCGTTTCTTACGACCAAACTATATGTTATCCTGGTCAAAGTATGCAGCTGTCTAACTTGAAAGTAAAAACAATAAACTTTAGTCTGTTCTATCCAAACAACCGTGTTACTGAAAAAATACCAAATGTTCTGTATATGATTTCTATTGGATAATGTTTTTCATGCGCAGTACAATTTTTACCTTAATGTTGCTTTCTGCACACAAAATAGGTAATGCTCTTAAAGAAATGACTTGTTTTGGCTCGGTCTACGAATATTCGTTCAATTCGGTGTCTGACGAAAGTATTTCTCCGGCATCACTCATCGACATTCTAAACTTGATATCTGTCTTGAAACTATCAGTCGTAAAGCATATTCATTCTTCAATAGTAATAGATTGTAATAGAGTTCGACATAAATTGTTTTCGTAATTTTCGATATGAATTACGCAAGGTGTTTTTTACGGAAGCTACGAACGATCGCAAATTACGAAGTTTTGTTAAACGCTTAGAAATTGGTAAATCTGACTTACGCAGCAGTTACGAACATTCTTGAATTACGAGGTTTTTTGAAACGTTACTCATGTCTATAATTTGTGAAGGAGTTTATTACACTTATCTTACTTATGTTTCGTCGGTATTTTGTCTGGATTGTTTTTTATGGTAAAGTCCGAAAAAGACCATTTCCTGTTAGAATCAATCATATCTCCGATACTGATCCTTTAATACAGATGCCGCCTGTTGCTTTAATATAAACTACTATTTTCAATATCAAAGGGAACTAACTTTTGCTTTATCTATTTCAAAAGGTAAAAGAGTGAATGCTCTGTATGTAATAACTCATCTCTAGCTATGCTCATAATCAAGTAAGAGAGTGAATGCTCTGTATGTAATAACTCATCTCTAGCTATGCTCATAATCATGTAAGAGAGTGAATGCTCTGTATGTAATAACTCATCTCTAGCTATGCTCATAATCAAGTAAGAGAGTGAATGCTCTATATGTAATAACTCTGTTTTAGCTTAGCAAATAATTGTGTCGGAGAGTTTATGACCTGTATGCATTATATGACGAATGATATCCAAAAATAACACAGAAAAAATGGTTTAAAGAAATTTGGTGGATTTTATTTCATTATATTGCCTGGTTCATCTACAAAAACAAAATTGGATCATAAAGCAGACTCGGACTATAATAATCGTCACCGGTTATAACCATATGTGTGTAAATCGGTTATAAACATATGCGCTGAAATTTAGATGAATACAAATTATTAAAGCAAATCATGATATTCGTATGTACAAAGATTGGTCGATATAGAGTTGTCACCTTTGTATAACTTAATATATAATATGAAATAGTATATCTATAGGTCGAGTTCCATTTCAGAGATATATTAGTTATTGTTCGGTATTGGATTGGTTCCAGTATCGGTAGAGTTTCTGACAAAAATGTTCATTATCTACATTTCCTTTAGACTTACACACATGTGTGCTTGATTCAGACTGGTTGTTCTGACACCCATAAAAAAACGTTCATAATTAATGTACAATGTATACTCCAGAGAGACCAGTAGTCCAATGCGTATATAGAATTATATAATGGTATATATATAAATATAGAGTTTTAGAAATAAACTATCCCGTCAATTCGACATAGCAATGTGTCGGTACAATGCCATTATATATATTCATGCATAGGTAAATTAAGGTATTTTAAACATTAAAGCATTATACGTTTTCTACAGCTAGTTAAGCATATATATGCAGTTAGGGCTGTATATTGATGTAAATAGCAAAGGTTTCTTGGCTAAAATGTTTCTGTAGAGACTGAAATTATCGGATACTTCAAACTGTAGAAGTCGTGTTATATCATTTTTGATGTTGTGTTGTCAGTCACGTGTATCAGGCATGATATCCGATATCATCCTGAACTTGAAAATCTCTTTACCTAAGTTTGAAGATCCTGTTTTCTGCTGGTATGTGTGTGGTGAAAACACTTTGCATAGGACAGGTCATGTACGAGCTGTACCAATAATCTTTGCATCAAATAAATAAGCGATAATCTATATATATATTTATATAGTTGTATCAAATAAAATGACAAATTTTTAGTATGTTGTATTGTTATTTTACTTAGAATAAATAGCGCGAGACAAGGTAAATAAACACGTGTTTCCTTGAGTTAACAATTTTTTGTTATGTTTATTCAACAAGGAAAGTCATGATGTTATTTAGTAATTAAGTTTAAAAAGTGTACTTCATTATACTAAATTAAAATGTTCTAACTACCTAAACCAGTTCAACAAAATTTCAGATACGGACATATGTATACAAATTAAGAAAAAAAGTGTGTTTAGACAATGTCAATACGAAAGGTGCAACACGCTGACACGGCGTGTTCGATGGAAGAAAACATTATGTGGTTTAAATTTGAAACCCCTTTCCAGAGGTCTGGAAGGTGGAAGAATATATATTTTGACTCGCGTCTTTACCAGGTATATTTACGGTTACTTATACACGTATAAGTATTGATTTAAAGGGGAAATAGTATCAAAATCCATCTTCTTGGGGAGTTGCCTATATTTCGTCTTGAATTTTCATGAGGAAAGGGAAACAATTTTGTTCAAATGGTAGGTATTATCACATGTTGATTGAATAAAGCAAATCCTTTAATATCTTATTAAATATGGATTAAGATATTTTATTTAACCTAATATGTTTCATCTTTGAATGAAGGAGAGTCCATTTGGAATACCAGTGGAGGGTGTAGGAGCAAGGGACAATGGTAACAAAAACAAATTCCGATGCCTTTTCCCTTGCCTATCAAATACAGTTTCATAATATTTGGTATGCAGCATCTTGCGACGACATTAATGGATATTCAATAACTTCAAAGTCGAAACCGCTCAAGAGGAGGAGGGATGGGCTCATTGGAAGAGATGAAAAGACATTTTAATGATTTTCAACCGAAATTGCTTTAAATCATCTTTGGAAACAAGGAAACTAAATGCTAAAGGAAAAAGGAAAATATCGACTGTTATACATTGTAATAAGTGCCTGATCCCAACATAGGAAAATATGCCTAGTTGATATTGTAAATGAAATCTTGGTGGGCGATGTAGGGCCTGTGTTTTTTTTGTTTTACAGGGATTCCAGATAAAATTTCTTGATGATTGCATACTATCACTTTATGCATTCAATAGAGAAGTTTTAATGTTTTCAAAATATCTTAATTCACCATATTATGTCATTTCTACCTAAAATTTTTAGTGAACAGTGAAAAAAACCTTTAACATATTATAAAAAAAATGTTTTTTATCTTAAAAAGGGTACTTTCTGGGAAGCTGAGCTAAACAACCCGTCAGATAAAGTTTCAAAGCATCGTTAAATTCTAGAATCATTTAACAATAAAATCTGCATGTTGTTCCAGCCGTGGTGATACTAGTTCAAAACTGTCGGATTATTCTGAAAACATGTTTTCCACCTAAATGTACATTATTTCATGAGAGGCACAAGTTTATGGGTGAAGCAATACTTTAGTTACTGTATAGGCCTGTTGTTCCAGCCGTGGTGATACTAGTTCAAAACTGTCGGATTATTCTGAAAACATGTTTTCCACCTAAATGTACATTATTTCATGAGAGGCACAAGTTTATGGGTGAAGCAATACTTTAGTTACTGTATATGAGTAGATCTAACATAGTTATCTACAAATGCACTTTAATATACGAAATTCGACATAAATGCATTTCTATATACTGATGGATATATCAAATTGTATTATTCTTGTTAATGTCCTATCAACAGTAATGGTCCAGTTAGGACGTCTCGCCGAGTCTTGAGATGTGATCGATGCTCGTGTTCACGACACTGCAGTGATGTTTTCAATTATCAAGGACTTTGATGCTAATTTAAATGTGATCACTGCTGGAGATTGAGGAAATGATTTAAGTTCCTCCATGTATACCTTTTTTCAAATGGAATTGTAAAGATTGTATTTTTCTGTTATTACAAACTGAGTAGCTGACACTGGCTTGTGTTTTAGGTAACCACCATTTCATAGACGTTGGGAGTTTCCTCTGGACGAGGGGTAATAGATGTATAACCGGTATCTGGGACGGATTGTTCTGAAAACCAAACAATGGTTGGAAGAAATATTGAATGTACAAATGGATATTAAACATTCAGCCACACATATCAAACTTTTACCGAATGAAAAGCCATGTTACAACTTTTTTATAACAATGGCTTATTATTATACCCTCCGCTACTCCTCATTCGACCCAATCTATAGAGACAATATCTAAATTTTGACCAATTCGAAGCCTCAATTGCTTTCCAAACAAACGGTTCTTGAACACCAGATGTCTTGAATAATGGGTTAAGTTTAAATGAAATCTATCTTAGGACTGACGACCTATTATCCAGTAGGCAGAACTAAAACTTATGCATAGTGTCTTGGTTACCTTGGAAACAATACTTAAAAGAACGAAAACAAAGCAACAACGTCTGTACTCGATCTCTAACATTCCTGTGAACATTTATTGTAATTAATTCAACATGTTTGGAGGAGAAACCCAGACAAAACATGTCTTATCTTAGTGTTCCTTGTGTAAGCATTGTAACCAAATGACATATTTCCTATTGGAAAATATGCAATCCTCAAAAACCTTATATACCAATTTTGTAGACGAAAAAGATTTTGCTTTGAGGAGCAGTCCGCACAAGATAAGTCTCTCTTTGTAGCATCACTAACTCCGGTATATGTTAATGAAACCTAATGGTTTTCAGGGAGATACAAGAAAAGTCTTGTTTGAATTAATGCGAGGATTATGCGGTATAACCCTTTAACAGTTTATATCATAACATGTCTTTCATATAATCAATTTAAGTCAGTAGTTCATGGTATGTTAAACGATTCGACTAAGCGGGTACTAAATACAAATATCGAAAACAGATAAATAAGCAACCAGTTGCTTGATATTTGTTCTCGTGCTTCGTAAATATCTATTATCACTTTTCCCTTCTCACCTGTTTCCTTATCTGACGACTTCTTTCTGTTTGGTCTTCTTCTACAAATAGAAAGAATATCTATGTATAAAGTTGTTTTGACCAATCAACAGCCATAAGCAAAACCGCCGTTTGATGTAAAACGTTTCCCATCTATACTGCTTTAAATTGTACCTATCTTTTATTATTGGTAAGCTTGTGTATCATAAATACTTAACAAGTTAGCAAAATATTAAATATTGTATGTTTCGGGGTAACGGTTATTTTGTTTTACGCCAATAAGGTTTCACTCAATATAGCGTACTGAATATCAAAATTACTTGCTATTTTAAAATGCATAACGATATGAGAGAAAACATTTCTGTTTCTGTTATATATTTTCTATTTCCCATACAAGGACAATGTTAATGCCGTAAACTTAACCTAACACTTACCGCAGAAAGCATATCACTACTGTTAAGGCGATCAGTGCAGCTAAAAGAAGCCCACAAACAGCAGACAGGGCAGCTATTATAGTCAGGTTAGAATCGGCTGTAATACAAACCATTTTAAAGAGGTTATTGCATTCAAATAACAACAAGATATCTGTGTACAAAAGTTTCCTAAAACAATTTGTATATTTAGTTCCACGATGTTCTGTTTTGATATGGCGAGATATCGATAATGGTTGCCATGGTTGAGCATGCTAGTTTGACTAGTGAAACATGTGACAACTGGATTGGTAAGCTTTTTACCATAGTGGATATGTTCATTGCAGTTAACACATACATGTTATGAGAAAAACCATAGAAATATCTAATATTATAAAATGGCCAAATTACACAATTTTGAAGGCGTTAAAATATACCATCGAAAAATATACAAATATTTTCAGTAAATATGTATGATTATAATCGCTTTTGAGAAGAAAAAAAAAGGGGAAAAAAAACCTACCCGGGGGGTATTAATGTTTGCTTTATACAAAGTTGTCTTTTTCATACATACTTGCTTGTCATGTACAGATTCTTATTTGATTGCAAAACTTTTGTTACATATAATGCTAAACGCATGATCATATTGGATAAAATATCCACGATGGACATCTACTCATGTACCCACCAGTGGTTAAACATTGTCCATCGTCCTTATTACAGATGTTGTCTGTACATGTGTCCGGACAATCAGCTCCACACACCACTCCGTACTTTCCAGGATAGCAATCTATATAGAAAAATAGCACTATTATTGAATCCTGTTAAATGTCAAACGTTGTAGGTCTGGCATGTAATACAGTGCCAGATATATCGCTAGCAGTTTGATAGAGAACATATATGCATGCCATTCGGTGAATACTTGAATTCTGATTTCATTATTCGAGTGTTATATTGCCATTTACCCAAGCAGTGGCCAGTTTCGTGATGACACACGAAGTCTTTACACGTCACAGGACAAGCCAGGGAACATTTTTCTCCAAAACTCCCCGTACCACAACCTAAAAGTAAAGAAACATTAAGATAAAAGGGTTTTAGTTTTGTTTGTTTTTTGTTTTTTTGTTTTTTTTTCATTTGTTTGTTTGCGATAAATAAGGCACTGGTTAAACATAAAAGAAATGGCTTGTTAACTACGAGCTAAAACGAAAATAACTTGGCAAAGTCGATATTACTTATTCTAGTGAGCTGAGCACTTGGGAAAATACATGCAAAAAAGCGCCCTCCAGAGGTCGCTATCAATCATTCGAAAATTTAACGGTTGAAAAAGCATTACCGAGAATGGAATATTTTCTTGAATTATATTTTCAACATCTAGCACTATATCGACGCCCCTTCCGTGCATTAAAGACGTAATCTAATGCAACCAAAACACATTGAGTTTCGAAATACGAACGGAAAAATTGTATTCAATCGCTGATCTTTTGTGGTAGAATGGTCTATTCTTACTATTTCATTATCGTTAGAAGTATAGTATCATCATTACATATGAAATAAAAAAATATTACCATTACATGTATCTTTCCAATTCGATAACCTTTCAACAAAGCATGGCACAGGCCTAATACCATGGTTCAAAAATCGTTTTGAAGATACCAAATATCCAAACTGAAGCCTTTGTAGAACACAAAATTTAATTGTTTTTACCTAAAATAGGACTATTGAACGTCACCTCTGTCGAATTCCGATAGTTGATCTTTGACTCAATTCAAAGTACTCAAAAGCATTTAAGCAGTAAGCTGCTAACCAATTATCGTAGTTTTGGGCCTGTAACTAAGCGTGGAGAAGTCAGCCGAAGATTTTAACTTATTTGGCCGATGTAACCTCCCTTTAAATCTACACCAGTCTTGTGAACATTCTATTCCTATATTCCAATAATCATGTTTCTATACATCTCAGAATCTATTTTGTTTTTCCAAATTTGTTCCCCTACCTAGATCTTAAGCTGATCCTAAACAGGAAAATGTTGACCAGGAGAAAAATCCAGTGTAAGTTTGAAAAGAGATCAAAAGATTTATTCATGATACAAAGCCATTGGAGTTATTGCGATTAAGGCAAGAATGGCTATGAGTTAATTAATTCTGGTTGCTTGGTTTTTCTCGATGGAACCAAAATTTCACCAAATTCAAAAGAACATCTGGAAAATCTGGTATGGTACAAGTATATAAAAAATGGAAAATTCTCACAAATATTTGACATATTTAGCATAATATTCGTTTTCAAAACGGCGGTCAGTGCAATCGGAAAATGGCGTATACATAATAGAGTCAACAATTTCATCAGATTGAAATAGATCATATTTTTTTCTTTGAATTTCTTGGCCTTCAATCTTACCTGACATGTCATTAAGCTATATTCTCTCTAATTTTACTCACGTTCACTACAATCATCCCCTCCCCAGCCTGTTACTCACACGTTCTCTACACGTATCCCCTGTACAGTGGGATATTGGATTGGTGTTCAATAGGTATAATACAGCCCTCCAGTCTGATACTTACTTTCGCTACACGTATTTCCTCTCCATCCGGGCAGACATCCTGATGACGAGCAGTTTCCTGCCACATGACTACATCCAGCGTCTTTGCAATGACATTGTTTCGAACAATTAGCTCCAAAATATCCTGGTTGGCATTCTTATGAAACAAATGCATTACAGATATTTAACACTCAAACTCGTCACAAATATGGATTAAACGACACGTGCGGTAAAAAGCGAAACAGAAGCATGCTGCAGCAACGCAAATGTTTGAATACCTCTTTTGTCTTGAAATTAAAACAATAAGGGAATAATAGGTTTGGTATGATATAAATACTGTTTATTTATTAACACAATGAACTACTGACTGAATTACATCACCAGATCAAACTGTCATCAGCTTATCAAGTTTACGTCCGACTATTTAAGACAACATGATGTAAACAAACCACCTATTGCGTATGGCTCTCTGGCAGCACCCTTACCTCCACGTACACGAAACATTATATACTATACACGTTATATATCAACACTGGTCACCTCGCTGTACATCTGTTAAAACATTGATTATAAGTTTTGATGTGAATAAATTTCTACTTCATGTTTGTATGAAACAAAAAGCGAACTACGTTCATTCAGTCAGTTTTCAGTTCAACTTTCCATTCATATCAGTATGATATCCATGGCAAACGTTATACAAGACAAGAGTCCAAATTGTTTACATACATAGAATACAGAATGTCCCCTTGGAAGAAAGATCAGAGTAATCTCATTAAAGATTAGTCGTGTTTTTTCACATGCGCTCTCTTCGCCCCTGAGATATGTCATGGCAAAATAAAAAAAATCCTACAAAGTAATTTAATTAATAGTAAACAATCATAGCCATTACATTGTTCGATTGTCGCTTAAGTGGGACAGTTCACCTGAGGAAGAGTGTAGAGTGATCTTTGGTTTTCATAAAAAAATGACTATACGTTGCTTAAGAAACGACAACTCATCGCGTTGTATAATATGCGTTTCCTGAACCTAGCAGGAAGAACGTTTTTGTTTAGAATATCGAGGATGGCACGTTAAATGAGTACGCTTAATGAAGTTACTAAGAACTATTAAGGAATCTGGTAAGTGTTTGTCATCGCCATTCCCTTCTGTAATATTTTTCGTATATGTCTAGCATAATACGCCAAAGAGTGTTTATTATTGGCTGCGCCTGTCAGATATCCAATATCGATAATACAAGTAATTCGTCTAAGTAATGTGTACTTACGTGTTGAGCATGATGACCCCATCCACCCTATCTGACATCCGGGTACTGTACATGCCCCATCAATATGATTACAACCATGTGTTCTACATCTACACTGTGAGGCACAATTGTTTCCAAAATAAGGAACAACGCATTCTAGAAAAAAAAATTGATATTATATTTTGCACTATAATTTGTTCATTATGTAAATATCAAATTACAATTTTCTACAAGAATAGATTCATTGATAGATACCTATAGCTATTTCAGCATTTGCGTTGGAATAGTTTAATCCGCCTGTATTGATTATCGTATCTATCATATCATCGCTTTAGGCTGTTAACAAAGCATTTATACCGATGTTAAATACAACACGGATAAATGTAAAGATACGTCAGTGACAGATCTCACATTACTACCTATGTTTAATAAGAGTTGAGTATCAAATTGACCTGGTAGACTAGTATGCTAATCCTATTACGTAACATAAATGCAATCTGTTAATTAAACTAGTAATGTTAAAGTAAATGTTTACTGAAAGTAAACCATGTATTGAGCATCACTCAGAGTCCTAAACAGTTACTCACCCTGGCTGCAACTTGCACCGGAGTAACCAGCCTGACAGCCTGGTATGAGACAGACACCGTTCTGACTGTTACATCCCGGCGTCTTACAATGACATCTCTGTAGACAATTCTCTCCAAATGTAACTTGTGAACAAGCTTAAACAGAGTACAGCCAAAATAAACTGCTGAACACACAAAAAAATGGGGATAATTTCATATTTCCACACGTAAACAATTGTTCAAGTATGCAAATGTTGAAATGGAACATGCTTATATAAAAATGACAGTTAAAGCTCAAAACAAGTGTTAATGTATTTACATTCTTCAACTGATGAACAAGCTCAAAAAGAGGTTAAGTATCTATAAGTGTAAATACTAAATAATGTCAAACAGATATTCTTTTAGCAAGTCGTCTAAAACTGACATTAAAAGACCACTAAATTTGGGATGTTTTCTTTCCCTTCTCTGTAAACAACTTTTTTTTTATCCAAATGTCTTCATTGACACCAAACAAAAGAAGTTGCTTAACTTGCTTAATGCTCTTCTGTGTATCTTCGGAAAAGTGCGTCATTAAAAAAACGCACTATAAAATCAACAATAACATTAGAACAGAACCAACACTTTACATTACCAGGTCATTCTTAAAATGAATACTGACTCTCAAATCCCAGTTTTTACGTTTTCTTATATTTATACATCTGTAGGTCAACTCGATTGAAGTGAATAGAGAACAGGGTCGCAATGTTCACACACACATGTAACCTAATGATACTTACGCTGGTCACAAAATCTTGATCCACTCCAGCCGGCGTTACAATATGGCGAATCACACACTCCGCTGTCAGGATCACAGCCGTGTTTACAGTTACAATTGTTTTCACACTGATCACCATACTTATTTGAAAAGCAGCCTGGCGAAATCAATTTGGACACTTTACGTTAACTGTTTTATAAAATCAACACGAAAAGTTATTTCTATTTATATAAAGCTATATCATTTTTTTTATTTGAATAGCTTGGTTTACCTATATCAATTATAGTATCTAGCATATCATCAACAAAATTACCCATGCGCGCCATTTTAATATAAGAGGTGTTCTTGAAGCATTGAACAGAAATATTTTTTTTAAAAAAATTGTCGCACGGTACGGGCGACTTTTTAGATGTGTGACAACATTTATAACGGAAATATTATTTTAGATACGGAGGGTTATAACCAAGTTTAATTATAAATTACCATATACATCCACTTCGCACACGTCCATATGCGCGTTGCCAGACGTCCGTGTGATGTATATCATCAATGTTTTACCAGTTATGTTACAAGAAGTGATGTTTTGAGTGATATTTGGATAGCCCACATCAGCATCCTCATAACATTTGATACCAGACGGTACATCTGTTCCATTTGATATCCAAAATTGGTATCCATCGGCACGACCTGAAATTAAAATGAAAAACACAATTTGCACCATTTGACGACAGGGATTTAGAATAACCACAGTTAATGGGTCTTGGCATATCTAGAAGTAAATGCATAGCCAAATATGCTTAGAACAATTGGTATATCGCTTGTCCAGAAGTTATTAGAACAATTATATACGGCAATGATTATAGAAATACAGATAGTTTATGAAATGAACGGTTACTGTGAAATGCATGATAGGAAGTATAGCTGTACTTATGCTATCCAGCTTCCAGCTTTGCAGATACATGTATGCCATTTAAACTACCGATCTAAGCGTTGGTCCAGTGACTCTTAACAATAACTACTAACGGTAATGAAATCACATTAACTGTTGAGGATGAATTAAACATTTTCGTTGTAAGTCATAATGTGAAGCTGGTAGATATGGTTTTGTGTTGTTTAAAAATATAGGCATCAGTTATAATGCATGAGGAAAATTATTTAAACTTAATTTTGAATTCAGAAACAAAAGTATAGTAAAAAAATCTTTCTAAAGAGAGCAATTTTTTTAATATGCCCTGCAAAATGGGGTTGTTTTATCTGCTCAGGTTAAGGACAGCGACCTGCATAACTACAAAAGTGCTACTTATCAAATATCTGAGTTAAAGAAGCGGAACATTTAAATTGTAGTTTTGGATGATTTTGACTTTTGAAGGGGGAAAGATATCTCAAAGTGCCATATCTGCATGATTTTAGTTGACCTTGAAACATTGCAAATATCATCATAAGAACATTATCTAGTCGTACAAATTAACCGTTTTAAATTATTTTGATTATTTACATTCTTTGATCATTTGACCTATTTGATTTTACATGAAGGACAGGGTCACCCGAAAATCAAGAAGCCAATTATGCAAGATATGAATGTTGCAAATATCAGGTCTAATGTTTATAAAGGAGCAGAACCATTTCGGGTGCAATTTTTGCGGGGAAAAAACAATTGAAAGTGGTATATCTCTTTTAAATTTAAATAATCCGTCTTCTTGGAACTTTCTCTTTAATTTAAATTTAAAAAAAAATAATCGATTTTAGATTCATGTTACCTACTGTTTACCCCCATAAAAGCGGT
>NW_022979523.1:560224-586900 GCF_902652985.1 Pecten maximus
CTATCATTAAGGTAAACCTTTGCATTTTACAGGAAATACAAATGCAATTAAATCTGAATAAATTTTAAATTTCAAGTATAACAAAATAAGATATAATAATTTGAGTAAATGTCTCTTTTCATGAAGTTATAACGGACTCTATGTATAGAACAATCGGAAGTGAAAAGTTTATTGATGTACAGAAGGCCAACTCACCAGGACTCATAAATTCGATATCTATTCTCTGTATTCTTGCCAAAGAAGTAAATGTCCCTTTCCAATATACGGGATTGCCAGGATCGGAGCCCATGCATATGTGCCAAGAAGAAGGACCGTAGTTTCCGTCTGTGGTCCCAGATAATGGGTAATTTCGATTTGTCGAAGTGCCATTCAAAGACAACTGATTCTTCAGGTTTACTACAGTGTATGTATATAAAAAAAATATGACACCTATGACTGACAACAAATAAACATTTACAACATAAATAAACATAATGGAACATGTAACTCAATATAAAGTTGATTACCACACTATTGGTTCCTAGACGAGTCCTATTGGTACGATACAACTGTTTTGTATTCATTGTCCGTCATCGACTTTATCAATAACGGATAATTCCTTTCAGATAAATTGAATGTACTACTTTGTAGTTTGTATTCACCATCCGTCATTTCCTTTATCATTTGCAAATAATCCCTCGAAAATAAATTGTCATTTTGTATTTTCCCCAGTCTTAATCTATATAACGGAATTTGACTACGAGTCTTCCTAAATCATTATTCCTCGCCCATAGAGAAAGAAATGGACGTTTATGATGATGATATAGCACTTTACTAGTACCTGTTGTTAGGAAAATAACTCAAAATAAAACTTTTCAGTATTAAAATCAACCCTTATTCAGAAACAGTACACGTTGTAATGTTTACATGTATCTATATACACAAGGTGGTATGATAACTGAACAGAGGACTGACACGTCGGAATGGGCCTTGAAATGTCTGCTCCAGAACTAACTGAGTGTTACATTTGATATCGAGCTTTAAAAATATCAAACCTGTGAATAAAAAATTGTCTTTTCTACTCTCAGATTTGGTTGAATCAAACACTCTTCAAGATGGAAGGGACTTAAAGTGCTTTACCAGAATTGTGAATTTCATGACCCTTGGGTCTCACGTTTGCCCCTGGGGAGGGGATTAACTTTACTATAGTTTATATAGAGAAATCACAATTTTGACTGTGATTCGTTGGATTTCTATCGGAATTCATTCTAACTTGGTTAACATTATTAGCATGGGATGACAATTTGATAGTATGGACATGTTGCCCCTGACTAACCCCCAGGGGTTGATAGGCGAGGCTAAAAATGGTCATGTTGACTGAAATTTCAAAAACCTTCTTTACTCTCAGATATTGGGGAATCAAACACTCATCGTAGATGAAAGGGTCTTAAAGTGCTTTACCGAAATTGTGAATTTCTTAACCCTGGGATCTTACGTTTGCCCATGTGGAGATGATAAATCTTACTACAGTTTATGTAAGGAAATCACATTTTTGACTATTATTTGTTGAATTTGTATTGAAATTCATTCTAACTTTGTAAACATTATCAGCATGGGATGACAGCTCGATGGTCTGCACATGTTGGCCGTGACTTACCCCCTTGGCTGATTTGTAGGGCCAAAAAGGGTCAATTTAATGAACTTAAGTACTTCAAAGCTCAGATGACCGTTAAGGCCCATGAGCATATTGTTTTATCATATATTCTCATAGTTAGTAGTTACGTGATTTATACTTACACTCGTGGCTATGCCATTTATTAAAATCCTTCTATAATTTGATATGAAACTCGCCTACACGCGAATGGCATATTAAATTATTGAACTCATTTAATAAATTCCATATGGCGTTGCCACTCATGTAAGATTATCTATCTGTTTATTATGTCTGAGTTGACTGTGTAATTTAATTTGGATCTTTTAACACGTACAGTTATATAGGTATGTTCTAACAAGTTATCCTTCTTCAAAAACATTGAGTCCATGTATACATGTATATTATACTATGCCTTAAAGATATCAATACCGATATACATGTAAAGCAAACAATACAATTGTGTACTACCTTATAAATATTCACGAAGTGCAAAGGTCAATATCTGGTATGCATATCAAAAATGTCAATAGTGCTGTTAAAAGTGATTATGGTGCGTCTACCGCACTGTTCCATTAATTTAATCCTTAACCTGCTATACAAACGGAATCCCTTAAGATAAATATCATTCGTAAAACATTGACCAATCTGATGATGATTTTTTTTTAAATAGAGTAAAACAAGTTAACGTACCACTCATCTGAATCCCAGGCAACTCGCTCAACCAAATAATGCCAAACATAGCTAACACCGATCCTGTACACCCGGCCATTTCTGTCGGTTGAAGATATAAGGGGTGTAGTTGTTGGTCACATCGTAGTATACCAGTCAGTGATTTGGTGTAAGACCAGGAAGTTAGACATAAGCGTGGTGGTTATACTTTTTTTTTTAAAGATCAAGATACAAATCAATACATTTAAAATCCTTTTATAATCATTCAATCGTACAGGTAAATGCCTTTAGAAGCATTGTTCAGTGTAACATGCAATCTTTATCATGTGTATGTATATACTTGTTAATTCCAGTGTGTTAAGCAAAGCTTAAACCATTGACGGACTCCAGATCTTGCGTGAATTTTATTGTAAAGAATAACGGATTGCTTCATTAACGCACTACTGGCTTTACATGTCAATATGTCTAGTCTAGCCACATAGCCACGCCCACGGAATATAGCACCGAAGGCACTCGACCATCTCCGCCTCACGTCGACAGCAACTGCCATAGCAACTGTCAAAGCAAAACCTGTAAGCCAAGCAACCAAAGATCAGAGTTGTTGTTAGGGCGATCGTGGCGATAGGTTTAGTCAGCACTAGAGGTGTAAATCAATACCAAAGCTAATTATTCATCAATTTATCTGCTACTATTAATGCATGTAGTAACGGAAGATAAAACACTAGGATTTTTCTGATTGAAAATGTTTTTTTTTTTTAAATATCTCATATTTTGTGACCACTTTAAAACTATACAGGGAAACTCCTTTTACATGATATAGGCCTGTTGTTAGTGAAAATATGAAGACGGCAATGTTGGAGATTATTGTGCAGAAGAAACACTAATTTCTTACAATTTAAGATTTGATGATCAATGATATAACTGTTTTCATAAATGATTATTTCCGTTCGCTTATATAAAACTAGAAGCCAAAAATTATCTTGGTAATTCACGTGTTTATTTCTACCTCTGAGAATGTACCTGTTAGGTCAGGAGCTTCCTTTGCATGCGATTTTGGATATGATGTCAGACCTCATGGAAATACAACTTTCTGTAATACTCGGGATTTATGTTGGCAGCAATGAATTTCCTATAGACAATGCAAAGAACAAGATACCGATTAATTTGTCTAGTTGGCGTATCAATTCCTTATACTGAAGACAGTATTTCAATTAAATAAAAAAGCCCGGGAAACGGCAAGGCGCCAACTTGATATCCATATGTCTCAATTTGGTGGCAGTTCCCGAAATATATATACAGGATATTAAGATAGTCTGTTCTGCAAATTAGAAATAATGAAGGCATTGGTATAAATAATTTTGTTTTAAAAACCTCAGGCACCACCTTTGTTTCTGATTAATTGTTTTATTCTATTAGACATTAGGTGAATTACGGCAAACTTGATTCATATCCCTCCACACAAATCTTAAAGAGTAAAGAATATTTTGTATAGCAAGACAGCTGGCCTGTGACAAAATATGATTATTGCGACGATGATCTACGATAATTTCTTTTTTGATTGATATATTTGGGAGAATTACATGAATGTTCTATGAAAAGTTATTGAAGGTAAATCTCACCAAAACATGCCATCATGCCATGGCGTGGATCCAAAGCGGATGTGCGCAGCCACTTATTTTTCTCGTAAAGCAAATATGACATTAGCAAAGTGAATAGTTTCGACCCCCTGAAATTGTTCATCAACAGTTTTCCAAAAAGGTAAAACATGGAGTTCAGTTAGTCCGCTCACTTCCATAGCCCCTATATCATCACTTTCCCGTTTGACTTGACGTTAGTTTCGGGTACGTCATTTGACTAGGATGCCTACACAATGTCATCTTGTCGATTCGGACTATGAAACAAATTACAAATGTAATCTAAACAAACCTCATACTATTCCGGCGCTGCCCTTCAGGTAGGGCTTAAAAATTGTATCTGCTGTCCCATTACATAATCGTAAGAGGCAACTTAATTTGAGATCTTACCATTTCTCTTCTTTCTTAACGACGTTCTATTTCCTAATATCACCCGTGACAATGCCTCGATTTTGGCCTTTAGTTGAGCCTTCGACCCTGTGAGGAAGGCTTTGGGTTTGTCCACTGGCCGAGACATAACAAAAATGATAGTTACTACTCCTGCTTAGCGCTCTGCATTTTTGGAGTGGAACGACTGGTTTGCCTGTTGTTAGTATAAAGTGACCGGGTGGGGTGACCTGCAGGGTGTCTTTGTGAGGTAGCATAATAAATCGGTAAAAGTCCTTGACTATCACAAGGATACTTAACATGTATATACAGTAGCCTCTAAAAACACACATATGCACTCGCCGAACAAAGGCATGTCACACACCCGAGAGGCCGTTTTTAAATAACTTTATCTGTTGATAGAACGTTTAAAAACAATAAACGAAACCAAACTATTCGGGTGGTGATTTATTTGGCAACATGGGGACACAGCATCGCTGTTTTTTCACACGGCTCATATACATGATTGTAGTTTTACACTGCAACATGACTAGCGTCAGTTCCACACTTCTTCACGTCCTTGGAACACTTTCTTGTCAATTTCCATCGTTCGCATTTCAATTAAGCAATCTCTCGTTTTACCCTACCTTTTATTTTCATAGAACGTCCCCCCGGGACCAGTTTTTAGTCCGATATTATTCTCTCCCACCTTCCTTCACTTCCATACCCATTTTTCAAGTTTTGGCAGACAGTTAGCCACATATTTGACATTATATTCGGAGTCTAACAAAGCCACGGTCTGTGCTCTCTCCTGCTCTGGAGAAAGGCAATCTAAGGGCGAAGCTTTCGACATGATCTCTGAAATTTTGATACAAGCGTTTTCTACTATACACGTCTCCAAAGTAACAGAAGAGAGCCACGCTCAAGGGAGGTTGTATAGTATAAAAGGATGCACACTACTAATTAACTGTTGCTTACATTTGTAGGCGGTTAGTGACTTCACTCCCGAATTCTTTGCAAATTCACTCGCGGAACTTTAACTCTTTATATCCCGGCACTTTGGCGTCATCCCTTCGAGTGATGTAAATACGACATTAGCCTTGGTCATCTAAGGTTCAGAGTAAGATGAAATAAAGCTAGTAATTAAGTGTTCAATCAAACTATCAATTTCATTATTTAACATTAATTCAATGACACATATGAATTGGTTGAGTTCTATTATTGCTTTGGCAAATTTTACTTTCTATTCTAACGCGTACATTTTGTAAAGGTATATACATGTGTAATTTCAATTTGCTATTGAAACTATTTTTTTAAGTGGAGACGAAAAAGTTCATACGGCTAACAGAATCTAAAATCTGTCATTTACAGTGAAACCCTAACATACAATCCCACTTAGATCTTACAATATAATGGACATTAATAACATGTGTTTAAAGTTAATTGATATTGATTACAATTACGTATGGTGGAAGTACATAGGATTTGTTGATGAGTGTTAAAGGACCAATTTTGTCTTTTTAATTACTGTTTCATTAAACTGACTGGTTATCAGGTGAAACTGTTTCCGGAAAGTCGATTAATTGAATGCAACCTGTCGCTATCCAATACCTAACCTATGATAATATATATGTAGTTAATAAATACAATTTCTAGAGGTTGTTGATCTTTGATTTCACAACGTTCAATGTGACTTAACTTTTGTATCTGATATATTATTCGCACACATTTTATGCACTTTGCGCGTGCCGTTTCGGAAATTAGTCCTTCCCTTTCTGGAACACAAGTCGGTCAGATGTAATGATATATTTGTATAATGATTATAACAACACTGTACAATTATATAGATAAAGTCAATTATAAAAGCAATTAGTATCCATCGTTACAGATACTTCAGAATTCTCGAGAACTGAATGGCATCTATTAACATTAAACATAAATCTAACCAACACAATTAAAGCTGATGTTCGGAAGAAAACATCTTTTGACTTTTTCTGTTAAGTTGTTTTACCGGCCAGATTGACTTTAAATATCTAATGTCATGATCGCGACAGCTGCCAGGGAATTAGGGTATATACCGTAATCAACAAACAAAAACCACAGATAAAATCTGTGGTTCTATTTCAGTATTCCTGCAATTAGCATTTTCCCCAGAACGTACCTTGAATAATACATTTGAAAGGTATAAAGACAGTTTAGTCCCTGATAATCATCTGTACACAGTATTCAATATCAAATATGTGTATATGGTCTTGTGTTCAAATACTTTGAATGATTTATAAACCAATCGATACAAAATTCCTTACATCAAATGATGAAGTAACGGTAGAGTGTCACTAGGTTTATCAAACTGTAGCACCAACTACTTGAAATATGTATGCAACAGCACAAGATACTCACAGATACTCACCAATATCGTTATTTCATTTCATTGATTTACGAATCAATAGGTTGAGCAACTAGGACGTAGTTTAAAAACCTGTTTGAATGAAACCAATGTCCAGGAACCCGTATGTGTATTTATATTACTCCTTATTCAAACACGCGTTTATGTGTGGAAACGGGAACCTTAAATAATGTACATTGTACATTGCTCTCTCTTGTTAATGTGGAATCGCCATTAAACTCAGAATGGCGACGAGAAAGATTTTGGTTGGAAAGTACGTGGTTCTGATCCTGTTCTTTATTTTGTATACAATCAGATCTGAAAGTAAGTACTTAATATATTATCTGAAACTAGTACATAGGATAGACCAACATACTCGTAGCTTATACCACTAAATGTTTGCTAGATTTTGTTATTTCCTGATTGAGTGTTTCAGTATGTTGATAATTTGTTTCGAAATATTTTGTTTAGAAATCAGTTTCATGATCACATATTAATTAATTATTAATTTATACGCATGTGGGTTAATGTTGCGTCTCGTTTTGTTGCTCATTAGTGTATTCATGTAAAAAATACATTGTTGTACATTGTTGCAACTTGTACATTCCAATGACGTCACATTGTTTACAGATCCCGCGTTGTGTCTGCACTGCCTGACACGAAGGCTTCATTCTGTGTTTTTTAGTGTTTTTGTTAGTTTTCTTACAATTCATTTGATCAGGTATGATTAAACAACCCCAATCAATATGAGGTATAAATGTAATTTTAAGTTTAAACGGCATGCTGCGAAAAATACTTCAACTTTCACTTTGACAGTGCATTCGTGATCGGAGCTTCGATCGGCTGTCATGGCAACGACGAGGACGGTGGTTTTATCACAGTGTCGAATTTACAAACTTGCATGTACAGCCGAAAACGTCTAACTATACCTTATGTCTTTGGAAATCATCTGTAAATAATTATTTGAATTAATTACGATCCATTGCATTCGTTTATTAACGTTTGTTCTTTTCTATATGCCGATTTCGATATTTAAAACACCGAAGAGTTCCAATATTGGAGAATGAACATTAACACTTGCTCTACTAAATCAATACTTATGAAACAGGTAAGAGCGTGAAGGTAATTGTATGAGAACAACGAAAAGTGCTGTACATTCTTACGAAAATGACAAACATCGTCAAAATTACTTAAAAAGCAGTCAATTAATCGGCACTTCGTCAATTAAGACCAGTTTATAACGCCGTTATGTAACCATACTTGAATAAATAGAAGAATGTACAGCACTTTTTCTCGGTTTCTTAGCACGATGAATAAGTGCATCATATTTGTTTGTACGACAAAATACGTTGGTCGGGTTCTCTGGCCATATTTACCGACCAAGTGTTAATGTAGTCCTTCGTACCGGTCACGTGACCACGCGAGAACAGGAGGACCGACGAAAACATCCCGATAAAGTCGTTGGACACCTAACATTAAAATCCGATCAAGAAAACAAACAGAACTTACCGGGAAATCATTAAATATTGAATTTATATAAAAACATGACGATTTTTGTTCTTTTTAATTATAAATCCAACATTAACCCACATGCGTATGACAATGAACTTATGAATTTCTTTATTTAATCATCTTGGGTGACATTTACCCTGTGAAAAACACAAGAACATATAAACACTGCGCAAAATTCGAGCGGTGCCCTGTAAAATGTAGTAGAAAAATAAATACAGGATTTTTAGTCATAATCGGACGTTGTTCATGTGTTTTTGCCATTGGAACATATTTTCGTTTTTTTTTGTTTTTTTGATTTTTTTTGTCATAATGATCTCAATAACTAGGGTACACTCGGACAAATGTAAGATTTCGCTTAATGTATTATACTTAACAGTGGTCGACCATGTCTAAACACTTAATGGATTAAAATGCATCAAACCTTGATTTTCATACTGTCGGCCATTTTCGATTCATGAATTGCCAAAACTTTAAGACATGTGATTTCCGACCGAGTAACGATCATTCGTGAATCCTTATGCCAGACTGTTCATTTCAAATAGATATAGTAAACTATGTAAAGATTCAGCTCATCTGAATCCATCGCAACTCGTTCAACCAAATTACGCCAAACACAGCTAACACAGACAAAATGACCTTAGCTGTTAATAGGACGTTAAACAAAATAAACCAAACCAAACCAAAGACCCTGTACACCTGATCATTTCTGTCGATTAAAGATATAATTGGCGTAGTTGGAAGTCTCATCATAGTATAACTGTCAATGGCTTTTTGTGTCAGACCAGGAAGTTAGACATACCCGTGGTTATTTAAATTTACATTGTGCTCCATTGAAAAGAAACAGATAAAACCAATTAAAATCCTTTATAACTATTCAATCGTCGGGTAAATACCGTTGGATGCATTTTTAAGTGTTATATGTAATCTCCCTCGTGTGTATGTATTTATTTTCATTGCATTTTCATTTACAATGTTCTTCATTGTAAAGAAACAGATAAAACCAATTAAAATCCTTTATAACTATTAAATCGTCGGGTAAATACCGCCAGATGCATTTTTAAGTGTTATATTTAATCTCTATCGTGTGTATGTATTTATTTTCATTGTGTTTAACGAACCAATACCGTTGTTTGGCTCAAGATCTTGCGTGATTGTAAAGACAGGCATCTGTATGCTATTTTCTTTTAAAAACAACAGTAATATCAACGACTGGTAATACAATACAAAGCATTGTCACCACTCTACGTTTGATTTGATGGACCATTGTATTAGGAGTTGGACGACTGGTTCGCGCGTTGTCAGTATGCTGTGATCGAGTGGGGTGTCCTGCTGGGTGTCTTCGGCAGTATCCTTCAGTGAGGTAGCACTATAAATCGGTAAAAGGTCCGGCCAAAGAGACATAACACAAACACACCGCAGCCTCCCAAAACACACATACGCACTTATCACACTCATGCATATCGCACGCACGAAAGGCCGTCATTAAATTACCTTAGCTGTTAATAGGACGTTGAACAAAAATGCACTACCCCTTGTTAATGTTAAGATCAAACTAACGTCGTTTTCATGTATCTGTAGATCTGTCAATTTAAGAATAAATAAGATACACATTTGACCCCAAAAATCATGAAAGTAGGTTTGCGTCGTAAATTTGAACCACATAGTCCGTCTTTGATACCAGCATATGTTATCCTGCAATACATTATGACCCTGTGCCTTTTTTATTGAATCAATCGCCACAAAGTGATGTGAGGATGTAAATATTAATTTTGATCCTTGACCTTTAAAATATGTTTTGGCTATTAGTAACATATTATTCAAAGTCTTAAACATCAATAGAATTGTCTAATTCAATTTGTATAGCATATAGAATTCAAATTGTCGATTCCAAGTTGTTTTATGTTTCACTGATGTACTGTGTACATTGCGGTTAACGTCTGAAATATGGATCGTACATTTACTTGTGTGAACATATAAAACATATCAAATAAAAACAAATCACAAATATATGTAGTAATACGTTTGTTAACACATTTCACTTAACAAGGTAATACAGGTCTCTCACTATAAATCGGCAAAAGTTCCGGCCTATCACAAGGAGACTTAACATCAACATACCGCAGCCTCCCAAAACACACATACGCACTCATCACACGCATGCATGTCGCACGCACGGGAGGCCGTCCTTAAATGACCTTAGCTGTTAATAGGACGTTCAACTAAATAAACCAAACCAAACCAAACTCTACTGTGTAATCTAAGTACACACAGTGACCGTATTTCCCTGAAAGTGAATTTGTAGTTAATTACATTACGAGTTAAACCACGCGCAATGCAATGCACCGAGACATGATATTTGCAGATTTTGAATTATAAAATTTTGTTAGCATTGAAGATTTAAAAAGGAGATTAGGGGCCCCATCTTTAATCTTTATTCCTCGCATCTAACCATATTCTCATGTATCTCCAACTAATGATATAGAAATATACGCAAATATATAGTTATCTGCTGAAAACTTTAGTTAATATATTAAGACAAAATTATCAAACTGAGATCATTAGGGCAAAACATTCTTTCAAATATGATGAAAATGCTGTTGAGCAAAGAACAAATACATAGTGAAAAACATCATTTTTAGCTCACCTGGACTGGAGGTCCGGTGAGCTTATGCAATGGTGCGGCGTCCGTCGTCCGTCCGTCAAGATTTGCTTCAAATCTCTACTAGTCAAAAAGTTCTTATTGTATTTTGACCAAATTTGGTCAGCAACATCCTTGGAAGATGGGGATACGATTTTGCATAAATGGTGACTCTGACCCCCGAGGGCCAAAGGGGCGGGGCCCCATAGAGGAACTAGAGGTAATTCATTCAAATCGCTACTAGTCATAAAGTTATGAAAGGATTTGAACCCAATTTGGTAAGAAACATCATTGGGGGAAGGGGAACAGATTTTGCATAAATGGTGACTCTGACCCCCGAGGGGCCAAAGGGGCGGGGCCCCATAGGGGAAATAGAGGTAATTCCTTTAAATCGCTACTTGTCATAAAGTAATCAAAGTATTTGAACCCAATTTAGTCAGAAACATCCTTCGCGGAAGGGGAACAGATTTGGCATTAATGGTGACTCTGACCCCCCCCCGAGGGACCAAATTGGCGCGGCCCAGTAGGGGAAATAGAGAAAATTCCTTCAAATTGCCACTAGTCATAAAGTTATTAAAGGATTTGAACCCAATTAAGTCAGAAACATCCTTCGCGGAAGGGGAACAGATATTGCATAAATCGTGACTGACCCCCAAGGGGTTAAAGGGGCGGGGCCCCATAGGGGGAAAAGAGGTAATTCCTTTTAATCGCTACTAGTCATAAAGTTATGAATAGATTTGAACCAATTTTGGACAGAAACATCATTGGGGGAAGAGGAACAGATTTTGCATAAATCGTGACTGACCCCCAAGGGGTCAAAGGGGCGGGGCCCCATAGGGGAAATAGAGGTAATTTCTTTAAATTGCTACTTGTCATAAAGTTATGAAAGGATTTGCACCCAATTTGGTCAGAAACATCATTGGGGGAAGGGGAACAGATTTTGCATAAATAGTGACTCTGACCCCCGAGGGGCCAAAGGGGTAGGGCCTCATAGGGGAAATAGAGGTAATTCTTTTAACTCGCTACTTGTAATAAAGTTATGAATGAATGTTCTAAAAACAATTCTTGAGGTCTTTAAGACCCTTAGAGAGTCCGGACTTCGTTATTTTTTTTTAAGCAGTTGGGATCCTCGCACTATAACCATATATAGCATTGTTTGAGATTGACAAATAAAACGAAATAAACATGAAAATTATTTTGACATTTGGCCTAATCCAACCAGGTGAGCGATACAGGCCCCATTGGCCTCTTGTTTTTCTGCCCCATCGGATGCCAAGTTTAAATTGAAACCATTGAAAGAATCTCGGTATTGATTTCCAACCCTAGTTACAAATGATTTATGGAAATTATAGGATATACAAACATTTTAAATGAAACCCTTTTCACTTCTGCAGTGTAGCGTTGATTATTTCTCTAAATATCCCTGTTGATTATCTTTATCTTATCATCAATCTATATAAGCAGAAATTCGATAATACGGGACGGAAACTGATTCGGCAGTCGATACTCCTAGGTCACACATAAGTGAATTCACCAATGAATAATTGTTACTGAAAATCAGTAGTTTGTTTGGTTGGAAATTGAAGAATGAGATCGAAAAACAATTATCAAATTGTAATCCTGGATAAGGGGGGGGGGGGGGGGGGGGAGACATCGAGTTGATTTTGTCATACTTACAAGGTAAGGAAATATAATATAGCACGGTACATAAGTTTATATAACAACAGTGTTTTCTACAAATCTAGAGATAATTGAATATGAACTGCTTTATCTAATAAACCAAAGGTCCTCGATGTGACAACACTCGATATATAGTAAGTTTCTGACCCCCTATCAAATCATAGAGGATTTTTAAGATTTAAAAGATGCGGAGCATTTTCAATGACCATTGCTAGAATTAAAATTTACTACAGAGGTGAGTTCAGTGCTTCAACTAAAAGATTCAGTTTAAAATCCCAATTTGATGTAAACAAGCTTCATTACCACACAAAACAACGTACAATTATACATATTGTAAATTAAACAGTGGTAATGCTTAATTTGTATGGTATAGACATATGATGATATTTGTTCTTTAACATTTAGAAAAGAACCTTATTCGTAATTACAAATCGCGAAAAATATCCACTCTCCATACAACAATTCAATGCTGAAGATAGTAAACATCTCTTGAACTTTGTGATATCATTTTTGTGTCGCATTGAAAAGATGACATATAGACATGACTATGTTGGCGGCGGCGGCGTCGTCGTCCGCACAATAGTTTCCGACCAATGACTTGATTTCCCTTTGGCCAATCACACTCAAACATTATGCAGTGCTTCCTTACCAAACGTGCTTGCTTGATATTGCTTTTCAGGTTGAAAGGTCAAGGTCACTGTTAGTATTAATAGAAAATTGGTTTCCATGCAATAACTCGAGTTCCCTTCAGCCAATCAAACTCAAACTGCACACAGTGCTTCCTTACCAAGAGTAAGATATATGATGATAGATACCTCGCCTGTACGCTGTTTATTTGTCGGAGTTTCTGATTGATGTATTCAGTACGAACTACTGTGAATTGAGTACAAACATACTTTATCGTCACAAAATACTTAAAAATATATATCTCTGGTTTTGATCTAGTGTTCTACCATTGCGGGCTTTCCTCAGTTTGACCTTCATAAGGAAACTGCATTAATCGTGGGATCTTTCACAAGGTTTGTCTAAAGAATATTTAGATATTTGAATTTAAAAGAAATGTACTTCACTCGATTGTTATCTAATTTTGTTAATTTGTTTTATATTTTTTTCATATATAATTCATAGCATCCATGGGAAATGTAGTGTAATTAATTTGAATTATATCAGTTATTTCTTGAAGCGATACGTTCAGTATTTTTTTGTTTACTCGAGTTATATTTACTAACAAATGTATGAATCATTTAATAGTTAATTGCCATTAAGATATCATTGTAATCGATAACCATCTTTATGTATTTGGTTTTCATAGATTATATGCTTTTATCCCGCATTATTGTGTTTATCTAGGATATTTCCGTCGCAAATCTATGAAGTGTAAGCCTAAAGGAATTTGTTGTGATCTCGGTCCAATTGCATTTGGATGAAAAACGCGTGCGCAGTCAGTTAGTATGCAGAAACAAGAGGGGGGATTCCAGCCAAACATTTTTGGTAGCATTGTTTGTTTTGATATCACAGGCCATCTGCCGACCCCTTCCTCCTTTTTAATTTTTATCTTAAAGACAAGTATTGTTAATTTTGAAATGAAAAAAACTTCACGATATTTTATGTTGTTTGGTTTGATACCGCCTAAATGAGAGTCAAGTTGATTCCGTTCTTTGTATAAACGGGTCAGAATTATTTTATTATATCATCGGATGTAATAGAAATCTAAATTATTTTATCTTATTTTCATATAATTACCGGCTATGAAATTAGATATGGTGATCAAAATACTCGAGCTCAGGAACAGTAAATACAGCTTACAAATACCAATCTCTGCATACATAAGACCAGAGGTTAAATCTTTTGATACATTAAAGTTGCATTATGAGTATAGATTTCGTGGTTAACATTATATTTGGATGCAAGAAAAAGGAAGAACGGGGGGTCAGGTGATACAGGAACGTCTCATACTTGATTCTCTGTACGGGGAAAGATATATGAAACAGGAATTCACCAAAGAGGGGTATTTGAAAAGTCAACAGTCTGTTACGGCAATAGAGCTTGCGCATATATGCGTGGACCATGCAACCGGTATACATGTATATCGAGATGGAATTCCTATTGTAAATCTGAGGACATGAAGGATTCTATATCTTGTTTTGAATAGTTAGTCGTATTTCATCTGGTTTGGGGTCAAATAAAAGTCATGATGACAGGAACTTGGTAATTCATAAAAATGCTTTAAATTACCGATATAACTAATCTAACATCAAACCATGTTCTTGTTACGTAGTGAGAATGACCATCTATATTTTTATTAGAATGCGATATAACTGAATTACATTGAAGTAGCAAGAAAGTTTTCTCTGTCACAGTTGTTATGCTCAGGCTCTTATTTTTTTTTTTTAAATATGTTTTTATTCAAAAACGTCAGTATGTATATCACGAGCAAAAAATAGCATCAGACGGCATATCTATGTTTGCGACATTGTTTCCAAATGCTATCAGTGGTTTGTTTTTCCTCTTCTTGTTAATAAAAAAATCATATCAGAAGTACACTATTAATGAAGAGCTAGATCTCTCTATCTTTAATCACATGGTCTTGGCACGCAACATCATGATACTACAATTATATAGGCATTGACTTGAGTATTTCCAGAACAAACCATTTTGATGACCTGATGCCATTTATTTATATAATATTGAATCCTGAATTAAATAGAATATACCCAAAATATAATCTGTATCTTCATCTTATTTATGTTATTGAGGCCGCAGTTGCCGAGTTGTTAAGGTGTCCGGACGCTTTATCACTAGCCCTCCAGGTACTCCGGCTTTCCTCCATCTCAAAAACCTGGCACCCCCTGATATGACCCTGGCTGTTAATAGGACGCTAAACAAAATAAACCAAACCAAACTTTCTGAACGAGAGTAAAACTTGTGTACTAGTGTACAATGAGGATTTAGTAGGCAATCAGGATCCACGCAAATAACACCGAGAAGAACGGCAGGAAAAATGATCTGCATCCATTTTAATACAGGCGACTGCCAATGATGTCACTTCTTTGTGTGATGTAAACACGCCACCTAGCGGCCATCACCTGACTGACAAGATTGACAATAGCCAAAGAAAACCACAGTAAAGTGGGACAACTATCGCATGTACGAGATTTAATCAGATCTTTATTACTGTTGCCATTAGCTCATGAGTGTTATGTTTTCCGCAGTTTAAAGCGACTCAGTCTGTATATTAGATACCTATTAAAGGGTGATTTCTTCTTATAGTTAATTGAATTGGTTTAATAAATATTATTATCCGAATTAATATCATAAAAATATGTTATACATATACGTTTACGAATTATAAAACACTGTTCACCTTAGTCGATGTTTCTAAAGGATGTTACACGGACAAGTCCGACTGGGGTTATGTGAATGTGTGTGACAAGTCCGTGCACAGCGTTCTCGAATTAGGATGTCATTATTTCGCACTAATTCGAGAGTTACAGCGCATAGTCGCAAACACTTTGGATATATCAATCAAAAATACAAGCGACTATTTTACACGTATGTCTCCTTAAGGTAAAAATTTCATTGTACATAAAACATGCATCGTTATCATAAGAGTAATATGAAATCATCTCATGCAGAACAGACACTTTCTGGAATTCTCCGTTCTAGCAAATATGTATTCAAACCGGTGTTTCAGCACGCATTGGCATATCGCCATACGTATCTTTAGTATTATTAATGTTTCTCTGGTAACACTTTTAATTCTAATGTGAACCATGTGAACACACAAATTCAGCTCTATATGTATTGATATTTCTAACGTGTCCTCGCTTCCTATGTCATCAGGGTCAAATAGATATATTGTATTCATGGAACTTATAAATAAACTATAAACCTTGGTTATCATACGACAAATGCAAAACATTAATTAATACTAATCATTCGTGTTAGGGGGGGGGGGGGGACTGGGGAAAACCCAGTCGGTCAGGTGGGTCATCATATACCTTTAAATGTCCTGTTTGAGAAGCAAACCCGACTTACTTGGTGAAAGACCGACCAAACGAGTTAGTTACCACAGTGCCACTCGAGTGTGTCACCGTTGTGTCAACCCACCACTACAATGTGTTACTACTGTGCCAGCCGACCACTCGTGTCTTATCGTTGGCAGCCGACCACACGAGTGTTACCACAGAGTTATCAAACCGACAGAGTATGTTACCACTGTGCAAGCCGACCACCCGTGTGTGTTTCTACCGTGAAACTTGGCCAAACATTTTTAGGTCATCTGAGACAAAGGGTCAGGATGACCTATAGCCATCGTGTTCCGCCCGTCGTCGTGCGCAGTCCGCCGTGCGTAAGACTTTTTTTTATTTCAAAACGCTACTCCTCAACCGTTGGGTGAATTATTCTAAATTTAGCTTGAAACATCATTGGGGGAGGGCCATCATATTTCATATAAATAAGGCTGGTATGAACCCTAGGGCCAGAGGGGCGGGGCCAAATGAGGGGAAAACTTTGGTGAATGTTTGCTATTAAATCCTACTCCTCTTTTACCCTTGGGTGGATTACAATCAAATTTGGTGTGTAATATCCTGTTGGGAGGGCAGTCATACTGTATGTAAATGAGGGTAGTGTGACCCCTGGGGCCCCAAATGGGGAGCTTTGGTGAATTTATGCTATAAAATCCTACTCCTGCTTTACCCTAGGGTGGATTAAGTCAAATTTGGTGTGAAACATCATTGGGGAGGGCGGTCATAATTTATATAAATAAGGCTGGTATGACCCCTGGGGCCCGAGGGGCGGGCCGAAAAAGGGGGAACTTAGCTGAAATTTTGCTTTAAAATCCTACTGCTACTCCTCCTTAACCCTTTGGTTGATTTCATCCAAATTTGGTGTGAAAATCATTTGGGGAGGGCAAACATTCTTTATATAAATGAGGCAGGTCTAACCCCGGGGCCCCGAAGGGGGAACTTTGGTGAATAATTACTTTAAAACCCTACTGTTCTTTAACCCTTGAATGGATTTATTACATCCAGATTGGGTTTGAAACATTATAAGGAGATGGCAATCACAATTTATATGAATGAGGCTTGTGGGGCCCCTGGGGACAGAGGGGCGAGTCCCCAAAAGGACAACTTAGTAAAACTTTCGCTTTATAATCATACTCCTTCTTAATGCCTTTATTGATTACAACCAAATTTGGTTTGAAATATCTTAAGGGAACAGCAATCATAATTAATATAAATGAAACAGGTCTGAGTCCTGGGGAAAGAAGGGTGCCCCACCCTGCCCTAAAGGAGCACTTATATTATATATTGCTTTAAATGTTACTCCTCATTAATGCCTTAATTGATTACAACAATATTTAGTATGGAACACCATTTGGGAAGGGAAATTCCCTAATTAATATAAATGAGGCTTGTCCGACCAATTGGGACAGAGGGGCATGCCCCAACAATGGGATCTTGACTGAAATTTGGCTCTAAGATGCTGCTCCTCCTTTAAGCCAAAATGGATAAAACATATTTGATCTGAAACATAACTGGCTGCGTATAGATAATTTGTTGTAATGGTGCTTGATTGAAGGATGTGTCCCTGCAGTATGTGTTTGTGAGAGGACCGTAAAGGCCCATGGACCTCTTGTTAGGTTTTGACTAATAAAGCAAAAACAAAAAACAAAACAAAAACAGTCAATATAAGTTGAAATTCGGATTCAGAAATTGAATAAAATCTAAAGTCCCTAAAATTTGTCAATATATCTCCAACCATTTCTCCATTGACTTAATTTCCTCATATACAACTATTTGATATTATTGCGTCAAGACGACATAGCGATATGTTCATATATAGACGCCACAGACATGTTCATCAATAAACGACACAAAAAGACATGGTCATAAATAGACGACACAAAGACATAGATAATAAATATATGTCATCAAGACATTGTTATAAATATACGTCATAAAGACATTGTTATAAATATACGTCATAAAGACATTGTTATAAATATATGTCATAAAGACAAGGTTATAGATATACGTCATAAAGACATTGTTATAAATATACGTCATAAAGACAAGGTTATAAATATACGTCATAAAGACATTGTTATAAATATACGTTATAAAGACGTTGTTATAAATATACGTCATAAAGACATTGTTATAAATATACGTCATAGAGACATTGTTATAAATATACGTCATAAAGACATCGCCATTAATACACGACACAAAGACATGGTTATTAATAGACGTCATAAAGATATGGTCATAAAAAACACAACACAAAGACATGGTATCTCTCTTGAATTATGTAAATATGCCATCTTTCAAAATGTTTGTTGTTAAAATTTCTATGGAATGATCTTATTATAAGTTGGATAATTGTGGTCAATTACGCCAAATAAGAGAAATAGAACAT
Organism: Pecten maximus; assembly: GCF_902652985.1. Lineage (NCBI taxonomy): Eukaryota > Metazoa > Mollusca > Bivalvia > Pectinida > Pectinidae > Pecten > Pecten maximus. The sequence continues at coordinate 579,166 of NW_022979523.1, forward strand.
GCTTGCACTCAGAGATACATTCCATACGGAAAGTACTGTCTCCTTGTGTGTAGGTAGAATGATTCGATTTATACAGGCTATTCAGAAAGTAAATCACGAACAATCGGTCCCTGTGTCACATACCCAATGCAATAAAAGTGAAGAAAAATATAACAGCTCCAGTCGCTAAAATGACAACAAGTATGCATATGCGAGTTTAGTTGCATTGGGCAAGACACTTTACCCTGATTGTACTGGTGGCATGTGAGGGCCTCCCATGTGTGTTGTTCAAATTGACCTTGACTGTTCATGAAAATGCTTTTCAGTAAAACTGAATATTATACTGTATATGTTGATCATCGTTATATTTATGCACTCCTGATACAGCCAGCACTTCGTCAGGGGGGAATGCTCATTACATAAGTGTGCATGTGGATCGACATATTGTAGACGTGTAAAGCCAGTACACGAGTATCTAATATTCAACAGAGCGTTGCACACGGAACAGCGTGGTAAAAGGTTTACATAGCTAATGAGTTGAAGGCAGTGTCCCGGAACCTTTATGTGATTTAGTTTGTAAAATACACTTTGTGCAAACTCTTATTGAAAATGAAATACATGAATCTTAAATAATATACATTTAACTTCCTTGTTGATGTGGAGTCGTCATTAAACTGAGAATGGCGACGAGAAAGATTATTGTACGAAGACATTTGATCCTGATCTTGTTCTACATAGTTACTACTGTCAGATCTGAAAGTAAGTATTTTATATGCAAATTGAAACTAGTAAATACATAATAATGTACATGTAGATAGATAATACTAATATATGTGAAGTAGGTTATATAACTTCCTGATTGAAGAGGTCAGTAATGAGTGTTTCAGTATGTTGATGTTTTGTTGCGTAATAACCAACATTAATCACTTCCACGATTGCCAGTTCATTCATCACGTAGCTATTTAAACAATAATGACTGTTTTGGAATTTTGTTTGTATTGTTTTAGGCAAAATTGGTCTGTAGATCTCTCGATTTTTTTTTTTTTTTTTTTGAATTTTTTGTTATATTTTGATGTTGGTGATACTGTAGGAAGGGAATTTTTACATGATATTCTGGAACTCTTCACATGCTCCTTTCAATAATAACCATCATTCATGAAAAATTTTTTTTTGTGAAATACCACTATTGAAATATCGGTATAGCAGCAATATATTTGGTACTTGTCAATGTTTATATCGATTTGCGATTTTAGCTGTCGTACTATGAATCAAAATGATTCGTTGCATGTATATAGATGCATACTTGTATCATTTTCATATATGAACATGAATGTTCTCCAATGTATTTGTGAAGGTGTTCTATTTTAAGATTCCATGTTTTAACTTTACATGGTAGAACTATCTAACAATATTGTTTTGCATTTTATATGATATGTTAAGTTAACTAAAAATGAAAACTTAATTTTACAAAAATTGCAAAACAAGCAACTTAAATTAATCCCGCTTGTTGGCCCGGATGGAAACCGGAGTACCCGGGGAAACCCACTTGTTCGGGCAGATGACCCCATATTTTTTCACGTCCGGTCGGTGTTTCGAACCCAGGCCACCTAGGTGAAAGGCAAGTCTGTTAATACTGTGCCACCCGAACATCCATTACTGATGCGGCAAGTAATATACACCAACCCATGTGCATTCAGTTACCAAAACAGTCGTATATCGCCAATGTAATAAGGAGAGGACTTAAAGAGGAAATAAACATATGGAATAAAATTATCATATCGGAATTTCAGTTAAGGCGAGATTGATTATCATATATTTAAGGCAGGGAAAGTTAAAACGACTAGATATGTCAAAACCATCGTTAATTTCAATTCGTAACGTGTCAACTAATGCTTTATATATTACAGGTAACGTCGCCGTAAATAAAACAACAGAACAAAGTAGTGACCAGGGGAACGTTAAGTATGCAGCCAGTCATGTTGTGGATGACTGTTTAAGTACAGATTTAAGCAATGGTTGTTGCACACACACGGAAAGGGGTCACACAACGGCCTGGTGGCGTGTTGATCTGGGAGAGTTGATGACCATCATTAGGATCAAAATATACTACAGAGGTAAGTGTAGTGTATATACCAAAAATGTTTTGATCTTCGAATTAATTTACTTCGATTAGATAAGCATCATTATTAAACTCATTTAAACAAAACATGATTCTATAAAGGTAACTTTATAAAAATGCTTTATTAGTATCACGAAGACATACCATAACGTTTGTTTTTCGAGAAATCTTCGTTCTCTATATAATCAGTGGCTTTAATAGCGAAACCGTCAATGTAACTCATTTCGATAATATGAGGCGGAAATATGGACACAAGTTATAAATTTGAGACCCTTAAAATTACCAGTAGAATGGACCAGGTGTTCCGGGACAGTAAGCTTCTTCTGCTTCATCGACGACACATCAAGGCTTATCACATATATATATATATTTAATACGTGTGGCTTCATATAGCACAGGACACAGAATATTTCCAATTTATATTATAATTCAAAACATAATAAACCTGCACTTCTCGACATATTGTGCTTTTAATAACTCCATCAATAGTCGAAATATGGCAGAAATCACGATAATGAAAACTCGGATATTTAAACATGTGCTAGAAGCTCTCAAGAGGTAAACCATTAACGATTGGGAAATCGAAATCACCCCACAATGTCATACAGCATAGTTGTTAGATGTCCTTGCCTGCTATGTTGTTTACTATATGATAAACAAAGATCGGTTAAGGAGCTGATGTTGTAGAGTATGTTGTGTTTTATTATATATAACACATTGAAAGTATCAATAAAAGAAACTGAAACGTATTTATTTTGAAGTAGAATTATCGAAGGGCGTATTTTATGGTGCTGTATCTAGCATTGGATTTGGAGTTCTTTTTTGTTTTCGGAATTTGTTTCATTTTGACTTTTTCATACTTGCTGAAAATATTTTCAAGCAGGCAACATGAGAAGTTGACCATGATGCCCATATTATCTTTAATCTTATTCACGTTTGTGCAAACTCTTCCGGAACGGCGTTACTTTTATTGGAGCTTTCTACCTACATTGAAAATAATTTGAAACTTCGAGTATATAATGTTTGCTTCTGGAAAACAAAAATATGGTTTCATTTAAGAGCCGAGCAAAAGGAAATAAGGTATGAAATACTTATTACAACTGCCACACGAGGAATTAACTCTGAAATGCGTTTTGATTGGTTGACATGGTGACCTCTGACCGGGACTATATTTTCACCACGTGATTCAATACAGTTTGATTGACTACCACTTGAAGGGCGCCTAACGATGTCTTGGACATGATAATGCATAAGAAATAGTTCGCAGTTGCGTTTTTTTTATTCGTAAAAAGATATATAGATTTTTATCAATTTATTGCTTTGAAAGAATAAACCTACTTATATTTTTGCTGGGATTTGAAACCATTTGTTATATTTTCATACATTTGCGAATTTGTCAGTTTTCCATGTTAATAAGCGGCATTTCAAATTTGGTCATACCCTTACACCACACCTGATATTGTGAAAAGAAGAAAAGTTGACAAAAACAGGTCACTTCATTCTCAAACATATCGTTTTTATTGTGGTAGAAACAGGTTACACAAACTCGCGGTTGTTGTATTTGGTATTTTTTTCACTCTCGTTAGTTATTTTTCAAAAGTTGCAAAAAACACCCGTAATTTTGTAACTTTTAAAAAAAAAAGAACTAACGAGAGTAAAATAAATACTGCATAAAACAACTACTCATTGTGTAACCTCTATCTAATCAGCTGAGAAATAGAAGCTGGGATGTGAAACATATTCCAATAATGGATAAATATATCACTGACTTGTTCAGTAACGTAACTTTTAAATCTTAAATAGTCCACGTTCTACATAACCACTGTCATACAGTTTTTAAATTATCTAAGTCCCCAAGTAATATTCAAAATATGATTAATGGTAAGCTATATGTATAGGATAGATGAATTGTACGTCCTAGACCGTGTCGTGATGTGTCGATGACTTTCCCTACATTACTTCAGAAGTATAAATTTTGTATATTATATTTCTTTCCCCTTGTTCTAACCTCCTGGTTGTATGTTTTCTCACAATAACAATAACTCTTGCATAACCTGTACGTTTTCCTTCAAAACTCTTAAGTGTAAGTAGGGAACACCGACTCTCACACGTTGAATACCGTTTAAGATTCCAATTTTTTCAATTGATAGTCAGGACGTCAACCCACTTTACGTTAGATTCTAACTCAAGGCCTCTGAAGTAAACGCAACAGACTTTTTATCATACCTACGTTTATAGTAAGCAGGTTTGATTTAATAAAATTGACATGACATTTTAAAGACATATTCTACGACAAATATTTTCTCAAAATGTTTAAAAAGACATTTAGCAATCAAGAAAGTAGAATTTTAAGCAACAGTTTGTCAGAAGACAATCCGATTAGTCCATAATGCAGAACATGGAAGATCAAAATGTCACAGGAACAGCAATTTTAACAAAATACAGATAATGATCTGGAGTGAACGAATATGACTTGAATTTAATCGGTTTATTGTCATCTAAAACCGTTTTCGCTATTTTGGCTAATATCCACGCACTTTATTACTACAGTCAAACCTCGATGATTCGAACTTCGTTGATTCGAAGTTCTCGCTGTATCGAACTTTTTGCTTGGTCCCGAATTTTCTCACTATATAACACTACTAAAGAACCTATGTATGATTCGAATTTTTATAAATCGAAGTTTTCGATGTATCGAACTTTTTTCATGGCCCGTTACCTATGTAATTATAGGTAATTGACATCTCATGATTCGAACAAAAAATTTACCTGTACTGACCACTGGACAGGTGTTTGTCGTGACCCCCGCGGCAAGATTTCACACCTCTCCCACAAAAGCCCCGACTGACAATAGGGATAACGATAGCGTGTGTAGTCTACTCCTGACCATAGGATTAATTAATAATCAGACCAAATTTATAGATTAATTGTGTACTTATAAGCCATGACATGTAATCTCTCTGGTATAACATACCAGTAGTCGTCTTTAATGATCGCCGACGCCATTGAAATCAGCGGTCGGTGAGTAGATTTTACGGAACATTGAAACAAGCGGATCGATTTTAAACACAAACAATTAGCGATGTTTTCACTCATACTCAAAGTGGCACGTTTCAAACTTACACATAAATATCCGGGTAAATCGTTTATTTGTCATTCAGTCATGCATTCTCCAACTGATTTAGATTCGATTAGTGACGGACTCGGTACCCAACCTGAGGGGTTCCGCATTTTATATACTCGTATATAACGTAAACACATGTGTCTTCATCAGGAGGAAAACGTTAACGTAAGTGTGCCTTGTACTTCTCTGTTTTGCTAAAGTGTGATATATCTAATTGTTTTGTAAAAATGATACTTATTTAATTAATAAAATGATTTATGGATGTAAAGTATCTTTTATTTTGTTGTGTTTGAAGTCAACTTAACGTTTCAATGTGAGTCTGACAGGTGACGATCGACACTACGACATCGAGGACATGTAACAGCTATATAAGATTTATGGTCATTATCATAAAAAAAGTCGACCTATTGTCAACCATGAATAATTCGAAGTCCCGCTGTATCGAAGTTTTCCTGCAAGTCCCTTGAACTTCGAAACATCGAAGTTTGACTGTAGTTGACATTATTTCGTGATGAATTCCTTTATAACTTAATTTCTATTTCTCATACCAAGCATCTCTCAATGACCTCGGCACTGTAAGGGAACCAGTAACAATTTCCTATCAAAACGGATAATCAGCAGAGAATTGTCGATAGGAGCGTAATACATCGATTATCGAATATTATCAAATTTCTTTCTGTGAAGCTATTTTAATTTCTATTAGTAAACCCAAAAAACTTCAATAAAATTAAACCCAATTAACTTGTAAGGTTGGGTTTGATATCCTTCGACATTTTCATTGACATTTATCCTCATCCGTACCTATTAAAGTGAATATCTATCTGCTGATTTTTGTTGTTTTCTTTCAAGATAATTTTCAGCACAGATTGGCAGGATATCAGCTTTATGTATCCAATACCACCAACACACCAACAGACGGTGACCTGTGTTTTGTGGACACTAGTAGTACTAAAAACGCTGTACAGCTGGTGGTGACACACCAGTGCCCGTATGTAGGTCGGTATGTGACCGTGTACAACTATAGAAACAACCCAAAACCATACAGCTGGTACAGTGATTGGGCTATTCTGGAGTTGTGTGAGGTACAGGTGTTTGGTGAGTATGATTCTATTTATTAGTTGCTGAAATAAATGACTTGGTGACATGATGCTATGTAAATGCTTACCTTTCCCTTCATTTAATTGTTCTAAAATAAAACATTTTCCTCGTCCAAATCTGCTTTACATACACAGAAGGAACATGCATGAAACTGTCAAAGGTTTCGGGAAAATATAATTCTGTTTTCAGATAATATTGTTACGTATATATATATCTGATTGTACAATTACTTAAACATATTGAAATGTCATTTGGACTGATTCTGTAATGTTTTATACCCCTGTAAGAGAGAATGGGCAAAACAGTAGTAGGTTTACCTGCTATAATATATTTAGGTTTTAATGAATAAATGTGAAATTGTGTTAGACTTTCACTTTAATCAATATTTATCAGTATGATACAATGACAGAACCATTCTTCGCTGAAAAATTACAATACTTACTTATTAATTTAGATAATCTAATCAATGATTCCATAAAACAATGTAGCGCTAAGAGGCCATCAAATTTACTCTTGCATGACCTGAGAGGCCTCTATAATTCCAAATCATCTAACAGGTCATATGTGCGTCCACTTGTGTTTTCCTCCAAAATACGTGAATTTCCATTGATTATTTAACAACAAAGTCATTATTGTTTTCAAAATATAGTTGTTCCTTAACTGTACCTGATTAAAGATGTTATATAATGAGGCAGGATTACATTATACTACGTTTCTTATAGAAAAAAGTTTATCGGGATATTGTAGATTATGCTTAATTCGAAAATAATCCGATGGGGGAAAGGACATTAATTTGCGTGTCAATATATGTACTAACATACTTTCATTTGTCTTTCCAACAGGATGTCCGACAGGGAGATACGGTGACGGAAACTGTCAGAAACTCTGTCCAGTCGACTGTTATGGTGGTAACTGTAACTCCAAAACAGGTGCCTGTTTCTGTAAGTACCATTATATATACACATAAACAATATTAAAAGGAAAATATAGATACATTGTATAGTCATTGCGCTGCTGGGTGTCTTCGGCAGTATGGTTTAGTGAGGTAGCACTATAAATCAGCAAAGGTTCCGGCCTATCACAAGGAGACTTAACACGAACATACCGCAGCCTCCTTATCACAAGGAGACAAAACACGAACATACCGCAGCCTCCCAAAACACACATATGCACTCGCCACACGCATGCATGTCGCACGCACGGGAGGCTGTCCTTAAATGACCTTAGCTGTTAATAGGACGTTAAACAAAATAAACCAAACCAAACCAAAATAGTCATTGAGCAATACACAGAAAATGATGGGTTATATTGGATTACTTTGATTTCCGTCTTCATTTGAAATAAGTAACCATCAAGGATATAAACGATCTTCGAACACGCCCCATTTCATGTCACAGATATATTTTATTTGATCA
>NW_022979524.1:0-17880 GCF_902652985.1 Pecten maximus
TAAAAAAAAAACCCCCCTATCTTTTAGGGGGTTTTGGAAACCCAAAAAAAAAACCCCTTAAAATAGGGAAAAAATTTTTTTAGTTTTATTTGCCCCTTAAAGGTTTTTTTTTTGGCCTATTTACAAAATCTGTTTCAATTGAGTCGGACATTTTTTTTAATCAGCCCTCAAAAAATTTTCTCCAAAATACAAATTTGCCCATGGGTAAAACTGTTTGACCTCTGTTTATATGAGGGACCAAACCATTGGATTCTATTTGATGCCTATGCTATTTAGTAAATCTGTATTCTTGATCGCTTTTTTTATATAGTTTGACCATACCTATACTATGGACTGGTAAAATTGTAGCCTACTTTAGGTATACATTGTGTCATCCGAGTGGATTCTTTTGATTAGGCTCTATTTTCCTTAACATTGTGTTAATGAGGAAACGTTCCTTTGATAGAGACTTATTCTTAGTACAAACCTATACATGGGAACTAGTTTGAACGCCTGGCCTAATTTAGGATGTACCCTTTCCAATTGAGTCGATTTCTTTTTATAAGCTCATAAACATTTGTTATCAAAATAGTATTTCATGTAAAAACTTAAACTTCTCCATTAATACTAGAGGTGACACTGGCCAAAACTTTTTCTGACTTTTACTAGGAGGTCGTACACTCCTAGCCATATGGTTCAATTGAGTCGCAAGCCTTCTTTGGTATACACTTTAAATTTAACATCCTTATGTATATGAAAAAAACTCTTTTCCCTTGACCTTTATACTAAAATGGTGAAAACCTTATCATCTGGATTTATTATTGCAGAGGCCACCTTTACGGTAAGATTCTTGTTTATGAGTCACTTTTTTGTATATGGTCATACAATTGAGTCGGACATTTATCTTTATGTAACGGGAAAAATGCTTTGACAAATGACACTATGTACGGGGTAAAAAGTTGACCATCTATTCTAGTATGTATTGCACCTAATTTGGTCATTATTTGCTGCCAATTGTATGGTACTTTTTGTTCAATGAGTCTCAAAATTTTCTATTTAAATATGTTATTTCATGAAAAAATTTTATGTGACATGAAACTTTTGACCGTGTGACCTTTATACTAGGGTTCCGTTTACCATATGCTAGTTTAAGTAACCATATGTGTTCAATTGAGTCACTTTTCTTTTTAAAATTATAGACTTTTCTTTACATAATTTTTGACATGAAAAACTATTTGAATGGAAACTTTTACGTGTTGATACCTAACTGTGGATCCTATCGTATTGAAGCCTATTTGGTATGCCTGTCTAATTGAGGAACGTTTTTGTAATCGCAAACTTTTTCTTTTATAAACTACACTATGTGACATGGGGAAAAACTGTTTGACCTCTGACCTTTATACTAGGAGGTGTGACACCCTATACCATATGGATTCTAGTTTGTATTGCCTAGGCCTACATTTAGGTATATATCTGTGTTCAATTGAGTCGGACGTTTTCTTTTTATAAGACTCATAAAATTTCTCCTATACAAATACACTATGTGACATGGGGAAAAACTGTTTGACCTCTGACCTTTATACTAGGAGGTGTGACACCCTATACCATATGGATTCTAGTTTGTATTGCCAAGGCCTACATTTAGGTATACATCTGTGTTCAATTGAGTCGGACATTTTCTTTTTATAAGACTCATAAAATTTCTCCTATACAAATACACTATGTGACATGGGGAAAAACTGTTTGACCTCTGACCTTTATACTAGGAGGTGTGACACCCTATACCATATGGATTCTAGTTTGTATTGCCAAGGCCTACATTTAGGTATACATCTGTGTTCAATTGAGTCGGACGTTTTCTTTTTATAAGACTCATAAAATTTCTCCTATACAAATACACTATGTGACATGGGGAAAAACTGTTTGACCTCTGACCTTTATACTAGGAGGTGTGACACCCTATACCATATGGATTCTAGTTTGTATTGCCTAGGCCTACATTTAGGTATATATCTGTGTTCAATTGAGTCGGACATTTTCTTTTTATAAGACTCATAAAATTTCTCCTATACAAATACACTTATGTGACATGGGGAAAAACTGTTTGACCTCTGACCTTTATACTAGGAGGTGTGACACCCTATACCATATGGATTCTAGTTTGTATTGCCTAGGCCTACATTTAGGTATACATCTGTGTTCAATTGAGTCGGACGTTTTCTTTTTATAAGACTCATAAAATTTCTCCTATACAAATACACTATGTGACATGGGGAAAAACTGTTTGACCTCTGACCTTTATACTAGGAGGTGTGACACCCTATACCATATGGATTCTAGTTTGTATTGCCTAGGCCTACATTTAGGTATATATCTGTGTTCAATTGAGTCGGACATTTTCTTTTTATAAGACTCATAAAATTTCTCCTATACAAATACACTATGTGACATGGGGAAAAACTGTTTGACCTCTGACCTTTATACTAGGAGGTGTGACACCCTATACCATATGGATTCTAGTTTGTATTGCCAAGGCCTACATTTAGGTATACATCTGTGTTCAATTGAGTCGGACGTTTTCTTTTTATAAGACTCATAAAATTTCTCCTATACAAATACACTATGTGACATGGGGAAAAACTGTTTGACCTCTGACCTTTATACTAGGAGGTGTGACACCCTATACCATATGGATTCTAGTTTGTATTGCCAAGGCCTACATTTAGGTATACATCTGTGTTCAATTGAGTCGGACGTTTTCTTTTATAAGACTCATAAAATTTCTCCTATACAAATACACTATGTGACATGGGGAAAAACTGTTTGACCTCTGACCTTTATACTAGGAGGTGTGACACCCTATACCATATGGATTCTAGTTTGTATTGCCTAGGCCTACATTTAGGTATACATCTGTGTTCAATTGAGTCGGACGTTTTCTTTTTATAAGACTCATAAAATTTCTCCTATACAAATACACTATGTGACATGGGGAAAAACTGTTTGACCTCTGACCTTTATACTAGGAGGTGTGACACCCTATACCATATGGATTCTAGTTTGTATTGCCTAGGCCTACATTTAGGTATATATCTGTGTTCAATTGAGTCGGACATTTTCTTTTTATAAGACTCATAAAATTTCTCCTATACAAATACACTATGTGACATGGGGAAAAACTGTTTGACCTCTGACCTTTATACTAGGAGGTGTGACACCCTATACCATATGGATTCTAGTTTGTATTGCTAAGGCCTACATTTAGGTATACATCTGTGTTCAATTGAGTCGGACGTTTTCTTTTTATAAGACTCATAAAATTTCTCCTATACAAATACACTATGTGACATGGGGAAAAACTGTTTGACCTCTGACCTTTATACTAGGAGGTGTGACACCCTATACCATATGGATTCTAGTTTGTATTGCCTAGGCCTACATTTAGGTATACATCTGTGTTCAATTGAGTCGGACGTTTTCTTTTTATAAGACTCATAAAATTTCTCCTATACAAATACACTATGTGACATGGGGAAAAACTGTTTGACCTCTGACCTTTATACTAGGAGGTGTGACACCCTATACCATATGGATTCTAGTTTGTATTGCCTAGGCCTACATTTAGGTATATATCTGTGTTCAATTGAGTCGGACATTTTCTTTTATAAGACTCATAAAATTTCTCCTATACAAATACACTATGTGACATGGGAAAAACTGTTTGACCTCTGACCTTTATACTAGGAGGTGTGACACCCTATACCATATGGATTCTAGTTTGTATTGCCTAAGGCCTACATTTAGGTATACATCTGTGTTCAATTGAGTCGGACGTTTTCTTTTTATAAGACTCATAAAATTTCTCCTATACAAATACACTATGTGACATGGGGAAAAACTGTTTGACCTCTGACCTTTATACTAGGAGGTGTGACACCCTATACCATATGGATTCTAGTTTGTATTGCCTAGGCCTACATTTAGGTATATATCTGTGTTCAATTGAGTCGGACATTTTCTTTTTATAAGACTCATAAAATTTCTCCTATACAAATACACTATGTGACATGGGGAAAAACTGTTTGACCTCTGACCTTTATACTAGGAGGTGTGACACCCTATACCATATGGATTCTAGTTTGTATTGCCTAGGCCTACATTTAGGTATACATCTGTGTTCAATTGAGTCGGACGTTTTCTTTTTATAAGACTCATAAAATTTCTCCTATACAAATACACTATGTGACATGGGGAAAAACTGTTTGACCTCTGACCTTTATACTAGGAGGTGTGACACCCTATACCATATGGATTCTAGTTTGTATTGCCTAAGGCCTACATTTAGGTATACATCTGTGTTCAATTGAGTCGGACAGTTTTCTTTTTATAAGACTCATAAAATTTCTCCTATACAAATACACTATGTGACATGGGGAAAAACTGTTTGACCTCTGACCTTTATACTAGGAGGTGTGACACCCTATACCATATGGATTCTAGTTTGTATTGCCAAGGCCTACATTTAGGTATATATCTGTGTTCAATTGAGTCGGACATTTTCTTTTTATAAGACTCATAAAATTTCTCCTATACAAATACACTATGTGACATGGGGAAAAACTGTTTGACCTCTGACCTTTATACTAGGAGGTGTGACACCCTATACCATATGGATTCTAGTTTGTATTGCCTAGGCCTACATTTAGGTATACATCTGTGTTCAATTGAGTCGGACGTTTTCTTTTTATAAGACTCATAAAATTTCTCCTATACAAATACACTATGTGACATGGGGAAAAACTGTTTGACCTCTGACCTTTATACTAGGAGGTGTGACACCCTATACCATATGGATTCTAGTTTGTATTGCCTAGGCCTACATTTAGGTATATATCTGTGTTCAATTGAGTCGGACATTTTCTTTTTATAAGACTCATAAAATTTCTCCTATACAAATACACTATGTGACATGGGGAAAAACTGTTTGACCTCTGACCTTTATACTAGGAGGTGTGACACCCTATACCATATGGATTCTAGTTTGTATTGCCAAGGCCTACATTTAGGTATATATCTGTGTTCAATTGAGTCGGACATTTTCTTTTTATAAGACTCATAAAATTTCTCCTATACAAATACACTATGTGACATGGGGAAAAACTGTTTGACCTCTGACCTTTATACTAGGAGGTGTGACACCCTATACCATATGGATTCTAGTTTGTATTGCCAAGGCCTACATTTAGGTATACATCTGTGTTCAATTGAGTCGGACGTTTTCTTTTTATAAGACTCATAAAATTTCTCCTATACAAATACACTATGTGACATGGGGAAAAACTGTTTGACCTCTGACCTTTATACTAGGAGGTGTGACACCCTATACCATATGGATTCTAGTTTGTATTGCCTAAGGCCTACATTTAGGTATACATCTGTGTTCAATTGAGTCGGACAGTTTTCTTTTTATAAGACTCATAAAATTTCTCCTATACAAATACACTATGTGACATGGGGAAAAACTGTTTGACCTCTGACCTTTATACTAGGAGGTGTGACACCCTATACCATATGGATTCTAGTTTGTATTGCCTAGGCCTACATTTAGGTATACATCTGTGTTCAATTGAGTCGGACGTTTTCTTTTTATAAGACTCATAAAATTTCTCCTATACAAATACACTATGTGACATGGGGAAAAACTGTTTGACCTCTGACCTTTATACTAGGAGGTGTGACACCCTATACCATATGGATTCTAGTTTGTATTGCCTAGGCCTACATTTAGGTATACATCTGTGTTCAATTGAGTCGGACATTTTCTTTTTATAAGACTCATAAAATTTCTCCTATACAAATACACTATGTGACATGGGGAAAAACTGTTTGACCTCTGACCTTTATACTAGGAGGTGTGACACCCTATACCATATGGATTCTAGTTTGTATTGCCAAGGCCTACATTTAGGTATACATCTGTGTTCAATTGAGTCGGACGTTTTCTTTTTATAAGACTCATAAAATTTCTCCTATACAAATACACTATGTGACATGGGGAAAAACTGTTTGACCTCTGACCTTTATACTAGGAGGTGTGACACCCTATACCATATGGATTCTAGTTTGTATTGCCTAGGCCTACATTTAGGTATACATCTGTGTTCAATTGAGTCGGACGTTTTCTTTTTATAAGACTCATAAAATTTCTCCTATACAAATACACTATGTGACATGGGGAAAAACTGTTTGACCTCTGACCTTTATACTAGGAGGTGTGACACCCTATACCATATGGATTCTAGTTTGTATTGCCTAGGCCTACATTTAGGTATATATCTGTGTTCAATTGAGTCGGACATTTTTTTTTTTATAAGACTCATAAAATTTCTCCTATACAAATACACTATGTGACATGGGGAAAAACTGTTTGACCTCTGACCTTTATACTAGGAGGTGTGACACCCTATACCATATGGATTCTAGTTTGTATTGCCAAGGCCTACATTTAGGTATACATCTGTGTTCAATTGAGTCGGACGTTTTCTTTTTATAAGACTCATAAAATTTCTCCTATACAAATACACTATGTGACATGGGGAAAAACTGTTTGACCTCTGACCTTTATACTAGGAGGTGTGACACCCTATACCATATGGATTCTAGTTTGTATTGCCTAGGCCTACATTTAGGTATACATCTGTGTTCAATTGAGTCGGACATTTTCTTTTTATAAGACTCATAAAATTTCTCCTATACAAATACACTATGTGACATGGGGAAAAACTGTTTGACCTCTGACCTTTATACTAGGAGGTGTGACACCCTATACCATATGGATTCTAGTTTGTATTGCCAAGGCCTACATTTAGGTATATATCTGTGTTCAATTGAGTCGGACATTTTCTTTTTATAAGACTCATAAAATTTCTCCTATACAAATACACTATGTGACATGGGGAAAAACTGTTTGACCTCTGACCTTTATACTAGGAGGTGTGACACCCTATACCATATGGATTCTAGTTTGTATTGCCTAGGCCTACATTTAGGTATACATCTGTGTTCAATTGAGTCGGACGTTTTCTTTTTATAAGACTCATAAAATTTCTCCTATACAAATACACTATGTGACATGGGGAAAAACTGTTTGACCTCTGACCTTTATACTAGGAGGTGTGACACCCTATACCATATGGATTCTAGTTTGTATTGCCTAGGCCTACATTTAAGTAAACATCTGTGTTCAATTGAGTCGGACGTTTTCTTTTTATAAGACTCATAAAATTTCTCCTATACAAATACACTATGTGACATGGGGAAAAACTGTTTGACCTCTGACCTTTATACTAGGAGGTGTGACACCCTATACCATATGGATTCTAGTTTGTATTGCCAAGGCCTACATTTAGGTATACATCTGTGTTCAATTGAGTCGGACATTTTCTTTTTATAAGACTCATAAAATTTCTCCTATACAAATACACTATGTGACATGGGGAAAAACTGTTTGACCTCTGACCTTTATACTAGGAGGTGTGACACCCTATACCATATGGATTCTAGTTTGTATTGCCTAAGGCCTACATTTAGGTATACATCTGTGTTCAATTGAGTCGGACGTTTTCTTTTTATAAGACTCATAAAATTTCTCCTATACAAATACACTATGTGACATGGGGAAAAACTGTTTGACCTCTGACCTTTATACTAGGAGGTGTGACACCCTATACCATATGGATTCTAGTTTGTATTGCCAAGGCCTACATTTAGGTATACATCTGTGTTCAATTGAGTCGGACGTTTTCTTTTTATAAGACTCATAAAATTTCTCCTATACAAATACACTATGTGACATGGGGAAAAACTGTTTGACCTCTGACCTTTATACTAGGAGGTGTGACACCCTATACCATATGGATTCTAGTTTGTATTGCCAAGGCCTACATTTAGGTATACATCTGTGTTCAATTGAGTCGGACGTTTTCTTTTTATAAGACTCATAAAATTTCTCCTATACAAATACACTATGTGACATGGGGAAAAACTGTTTGACCTCTGACCTTTATACTAGGAGGTGTGACACCCTATACCATATGGATTCTAGTTTGTATTGCCAAGGCCTACATTTAGGTATACATCTGTGTTCAATTGAGTCGGACGTTTTCTTTTTATAAGACTCATAAAATTTCTCCTATACAAATACGGTATGTGACATGGGGAAAAACTGTTTGACCTCTGACCTTTATACTAGGAGGTGTGACACCCTATACCATATGGATTCTAGTTTGTATTGCCTAGGCCTACATTTAGGTATACATCTGTGTTCAATTGAGTCGGACGTTTTCTTTTTATAAGACTCATAAAATTTCTCCTATACAAATACACTATGTGACATGGGGAAAAACTGTTTGACCTCTGACCTTTATACTAGGAGGTGTGACACCCTATACCATATGGATTCTAGTTTGTATTGCCTAGGCCTACATTTAGGTATATATCTGTGTTCAATTAAGTCGGACATTTCTTTTTATAAGACTCATAAAATTTCTCCTATACAAATACACTATGTGACATGGGGAAAAACTGTTTGACCTCTGACCTTTATACTAGGAGGTGTGACACCCTATACCATATGGATTCTAGTTTGTATTGCCTAGGCCTACATTTAGGTATACATCTGTGTTCAATTGAGTCGGACGTTTTCTTTTTATAAGACTCATAAAATTTCTCCTATACAAATACACTATGTGACATGGGGAAAAACTGTTTGACCTCTGACCTTTATACTAGGAGGTGTGACACCCTATACCATATGGATTCTAGTTTGTATTGCCTAGGCCTACATTTAGGTATACATCTGTGTTCAATTGAGTCGGACGTTTTCTTTTTATAAGACTCATAAAATTTCTCCTATACAAATACACTATGTGACATGGGGAAAAACTGTTTGACCTCTGACCTTTATACTAGGAGGTGTGACACCCTATACCATATGGATTCTAGTTTGTATTGCCAGGCCTACATTTAGGTATATATCTGTGTTCAATTGAGTCGGACATTTTCTTTTTATAAGACTCATAAAATTTCTCCTATACAAATACACTATGTGACATGGGGAAAAACTGTTTGACCTCTGACCTTTATACTAGGAGGTGTGACACCCTATACCATATGGATTCTAGTTTGTATTGCCTAAGGCCTACATTTAGGTATACATCTGTGTTCAATTGAGTCGGACGTTTTCTTTTTATAAGACTCATAAAATTTCTCCTATACAAATACACTATGTGACATGGGGAAAAACTGTTTGACCTCTGACCTTTATACTAGGAGGTGTGACACCCTATACCATATGGATTCTAGTTTGTATTGCCAAGGCCTACATTTAGGTATACATCTGTGTTCAATTGAGTCGGACGTTTTCTTTTTATAAGACTCATAAAATTTCTCCTATACAAATACACTATGTGACATGGGGAAAAACTGTTTGACCTCTGACCTTTATACTAGGAGGTGTGACACCCTATACCATATGGATTCTAGTTTGTATTGCCTAGGCCTACATTTAGGTATATATCTGTGTTCAATTGAGTCGGACATTTTTCTTTTTATAAGACTCATAAAATTTCTCCTATACAAATACACTATGTGACATGGGGAAAAACTGTTTGACCTCTGACCTTTATACTAGGAGGTGTGACACCCTATACCATATGGATTCTAGTTTGTATTGCCAAGGCCTACATTTAGGTATACATCTGTGTTCAATTGAGTCGGACGTTTTCTTTTTATAAGACTCATAAAATTTCTCCTATACAAATACACTATGTGACATGGGGAAAAACTGTTTGACCTCTGACCTTTATACTAGGAGGTGTGACACCCTATACCATATGGATTCTAGTTTGTATTGCCTAGGCCTACATTTAGGTATACATCTGTGTTCAATTGAGTCGGACGTTTTCTTTTTATAAGACTCATAAAATTTCTCCTATACAAATACACTATGTGACATGGGAAAAACTGTTTGACCTCTGACCTTTATACTAGGAGGTGTGACACCCTATACCATATGGATTCTAGTTTGTATTGCCTAGGCCTACATTTAGGTATACATCTGTGTTCAATTGAGTCGGACATTTTCTTTTTATAAGACTCATAAAATTTCTCCTATACAAATACACTATGTGACATGGGGAAAAACTGTTTGACCTCTGACCTTTATACTAGGAGGTGTGACACCCTATACCATATGGATTCTAGTTTGTATTGCTAAGGCCTACATTTAGGTATATATCTGTGTTCAATTGAGTCGGACGTTTTCTTTTTATAAGACTCATAAAATTTCTCCTATACAAATACACTATGTGACATGGGGAAAAACTGTTTGACCTCTGACCTTTATACTAGGAGGTGTGACACCCTATACCATATGGATTCTAGTTTGTATTGCCTAGGCCTACATTTAGGTATACATCTGTGTTCAATTGAGTCGGACGTTTTCTTTTTATAAGACTCATAAAATTTCTCCTATACAAATACACTATGTGACATGGGGAAAAACTGTTTGACCTCTGACCTTTATACTAGGAGGTGTGACACCCTATACCATATGGATTCTAGTTTGTATTGCCTAGGCCTACATTTAGGTATATATCTGTGTTCAATTGAGTCGGACATTTTCTTTTTATAAGACTCATAAAATTTCTCCTATACAAATACACTATGTGACATGGGGAAAAACTGTTTGACCTCTGACCTTTATACTAGGAGGTGTGACACCCTATACCATATGGATTCTAGTTTGTATTGCCTAAGGCCTACATTTAGGTATACATCTGTGTTCAATTGAGTCGGACGTTTTCTTTTTATAAGACTCATAAAATTTCTCCTATACAAATACACTATGTGACATGGGGAAAAACTGTTTGACCTCTGACCTTTATACTAGGAGGTGTGACACCCTATACCATATGGATTCTAGTTTGTATTGCCAAGGCCTACATTTAGGTATACATCTGTGTTCAATTGAGTCGGACGTTTTCTTTTTATAAGACTCATAAAATTTCTCCTATACAAATACACTATGTGACATGGGGAAAAACTGTTTGACCTCTGACCTTTATACTAGGAGGTGTGACACCCTATACCATATGGATTCTAGTTTGTATTGCCTAGGCCTACATTTAGGTATATATCTGTGTTCAATTGAGTCGGACGTTTTCTTTTTATAAGACTCATAAAATTTCTCCTATACAAATACACTATGTGACATGGGGAAAAACTGTTTGACCTCTGACCTTTATACTAGGAGGTGTGACACCCTATACCATATGGATTCTAGTTTGTATTGCCTAAGGCCTACATTTAGGTATACATCTGTGTTCAATTGAGTCGGACGTTTTCTTTTTATAAGACTCATAAAATTTCTCCTATACAAATACACTATGTGACATGGGGAAAAACTGTTTGACCTCTGACCTTTATACTAGGAGGTGTGACACCCTATACCATATGGATTCTAGTTTGTATTGCCAAGGCCTACATTTAGGTATATATCTGTGTTCAATTGAGTCGGACATTTTCTTTTTATAAGACTCATAAAATTTCTCCTATACAAATACACTATGTGACATGGGGAAAAACTGTTTGACCTCTGACCTTTATACTAGGAGGTGTGACACCCTATACCATATGGATTCTAGTTTGTATTGCCTAGGCCTACATTTAGGTATACATCTGTGTTCAATTGAGTCGGACGTTTTCTTTTTATAAGACTCATAAAATTTCTCCTATACAAATACACTATGTGACATGGGGAAAAACTGTTTGACCTCTGACCTTTATACTAGGAGGTGTGACACCCTATACCATATGGATTCTAGTTTGTATTGCCTAGGCCTACATTTAGGTTTACATCTGTGTTCAATTGAGTCGGACATTTTCTTTTTATAAGACTCATAAAATTTCTCCTATACAAATACACTATGTGACATGGGGAAAAACTGTTTGACCTCTGACCTTTATACTAGGAGGTGTGACACCCTATACCATATGGATTCTAGTTTGTATTGCCTAGGCCTACATTTAGGTATATATCTGTGTTCAATTGAGTCGGACGTTTTCTTTTTATAAGACTCATAAAATTTCTCCTATACAAATACACTATGTGACATGGGGAAAAACTGTTTGACCTCTGACCTTTATACTAGGAGGTGTGACACCCTATACCATATGGATTCTAGTTTGTATTGCCTAGGCCTACATTTAGGTATACATCTGTGTTCAATTGAGTCGGACGTTTTCTTTTTATAAGACTCATAAAATTTCTCCTATACAAATACACTATGTGACATGGGGAAAAACTGTTTGACCTCTGACCTTTATACTAGGAGGTGTGACACCCTATACCATATGGATTCTAGTTTGTATTGCCTAGGCCTACATTTAGGTATACATCTGTGTTCAATTGAGTCGGACATTTTCTTTTTATAAGACTCATAAAATTTCTCCTATACAAATACACTATGTGACATGGGGAAAAACTGTTTGACCTCTGACCTTTATACTAGGAGGTGTGACACCCTATACCATATGGATTCTAGTTTGTATTGCCTAGGCCTACATTTAGGTATACATCTGTGTTCAATTGAGTCGGACGTTTTCTTTTATAAGACTCATAAAATTTCTCCTATACAAATACACTATGTGACATGGGGAAAAACTGTTTGACCTCTGACCTTTATACTAGGAGGTGTGACACCCTATACCATATGGATTCTAGTTTGTATTGCCTAGGCCTACATTTAGGTATACATCTGTGTTCAATTGAGTCGGACGTTTTCTTTTTATAAGACTCATAAAATTTCTCCTATACAAATACACTATGTGACATGGGGAAAAACTGTTTGACCTCTGACCTTTATACTAGGAGGTGTGACACCCTATACCATATGGATTCTAGTTTGTATTGCCAAGGCCTACATTTAGGTATACATCTGTGTTCAATTGAGTCGGACGTTTTCTTTTTATAAGACTCATAAAATTTCTCCTATACAAATACACTATGTGACATGGGGAAAAACTGTTTGACCTCTGACCTTTATACTAGGAGGTGTGACACCCTATACCATATGGATTCTAGTTTGTATTGCCTAGGCCTACATTTAGGTATACATCTGTGTTCAATTGAGTCGGACGTTTTCTTTTTATAAGACTCATAAAATTTCTCCTATACAAATACACTATGTGACATGGGGAAAAACTGTTTGACCTCTGACCTTTATACTAGGAGGTGTGACACCCTATACCATATGGATTCTAGTTTGTATTGCCTAAGGCCTACATTTAGGTATACATCTGTGTTCAATTGAGTCGGACATTTTCTTTTTATAAGACTCATAAAATTTCTCCTATACAAATACACTATGTGACATGGGGAAAAACTGTTTGACCTCTGACCTTTATACTAGGAGGTGTGACACCCTATACCATATGGATTCTAGTTTGTATTGCCAAGGCCTACATTTAGGTATACATCTGTGTTCAATTGAGTCGGACGTTTTCTTTTTATAAGACTCATAAAATTTCTCCTATACAAATACACTATGTGACATGGGGAAAAACTGTTTGACCTCTGACCTTTATACTAGGAGGTGTGACACCCTATACCATATGGATTCTAGTTTGTATTGCCTAGGCCTACATTTAGGTATACATCTGTGTTCAATTGAGTCGGACGTTTTCTTTTATAAGACTCATAAAATTTCTCCTATACAAATACACTATGTGACATGGGGAAAAACTGTTTGACCTCTGACCTTTATACTAGGAGGTGTGACACCCTATACCATATGGATTCTAGTTTGTATTGCCAAGGCCTACATTTAGGTATATATCTGTGTTCAATTGAGTCGGACATTTTCTTTTTATAAGACTCATAAAATTTCTCCTATACAAATACACTATGTGACATGGGGAAAAACTGTTTGACCTCTGACCTTTATACTAGGAGGTGTGACACCCTATACCATATGGATTCTAGTTTGTATTGCCTAAGGCCTACATTTAGGTATACATCTGTGTTCAATTGAGTCGGACGTTTTCTTTTTATAAGACTCATAAAATTTCTCCTATACAAATACACTATGTGACATGGGGAAAAACTGTTTGACCTCTGACCTTTATACTAGGAGGTGTGACACCCTATACCATATGGATTCTAGTTTGTATTGCCAAGGCCTACATTTAGGTATACATCTGTGTTCAATTGAGTCGGACATTTTTTTTTTATTAGGCTCATAAAATTTCTATTATATCAAAAAGTTATGTGACATGGTGAAAAACTGTTTGACCTCTGACCTTTATACTAGGAGGTGTGACACCCTATACCATATGGATTCTAGTTTGTATTGCCAAGGCCTACATTTAGGTATACATCTGTGTTCAATTGAGTCGGACGTTTTCTTTTTATAAGACTCATAAAATTTCTCCTATACAAATACACTATGTGACATGGGGAAAAACTGTTTGACCTCTGACCTTTATACTAGGAGGTGTGACACCCTATACCATATGGATTCTAGTTTGTATTGCCTAGGCCTACATTTAGGTATATATCTGTGTTCAATTGAGTCGGACGTTTTCTTTTTATAAGACTCATAAAATTTCTCCTATACAAATACACTATGTGACATGGGGAAAAACTGTTTGACCTCTGACCTTTATACTAGGAGGTGTGACACCCTATACCATATGGATTCTAGTTTGTATTGCCAAGGCCTACATTTAGGTATACATCTGTGTTCAATTGAGTCGGACGTTTTCTTTTTATAAGACTCATAAAATTTCTCCTATACAAATACACTATGTGACATGGGGAAAAACTGTTTGACCTCTGACCTTTATACTAGGAGGTGTGACACCCTATACCATATGGATTCTAGTTTGTATTGCCTAGGCCTACATTTAGGTATACATCTGTGTTCAATTGAGTCGGACGTTTTCTTTTTATAAGACTCATAAAATTTCTCCTATACAAATACACTATGTGACATGGGGAAAAACTGTTTGACCTCTGACCTTTATACTAGGAGGTGTGACACCCTATACCATATGGATTCTAGTTTGTATTGCCTAGGCCTACATTTAGGTATACATCTGTGTTCAATTGAGTCGGACAGTTTTCTTTTTATAAGACTCATAAAATTTCTCCTATACAAATACACTATGTGACATGGGGAAAAACTGTTTGACCTCTGACCTTTATACTAGGAGGTGTGACACCCTATACCATATGGATTCTAGTTTGTATTGCCTAGGCCTACATTTAGGTATATATCTGTGTTCAATTGAGTCGGACATTTTTTTTTATCAGGCTCATAAAATTTCTCCTATACAAATACACTATGTGACATGGGGAAAAACTGTTTGACCTCTGACCTTTATACTAGGAGGTGTGACACCCTATACCATATGGATTCTAGTTTGTATTGCCTAGGCCTACATTTAGGTATACATCTGTGTTCAATTGAGTCGGACGTTTTCTTTTTATAAGACTCATAAAATTTCTCCTATACAAATACACTATGTGACATGGGGAAAAACTGTTTGACCTCTGACCTTTATACTAGGAGGTGTGACACCCTATACCATATGGATTCTAGTTTGTATTGCCTAGGCCTACATTTAGGTATACATCTGTGTTCAATTGAGTCGGACAGTTTTCTTTTTATAAGACTCATAAAATTTCTCCTATACAAATACACTTATGTGACATGGGGAAAAACTGTTTGACCTCTGACCTTTATACTAGGAGGTGTGACACCCTATACCATATGGATTCTAGTTTGTATTGCCAAGGCCTACATTTAGGTATACATCTGTGTTCAATTGAGTCGGACGTTTTCTTTTTATAAGACTCATAAAATTTCTCCTATACAAATACACTATGTGACATGGGGAAAAACTGTTTGACCTCTGACCTTTATACTAGGAGGTGTGACACCCTATACCATATGGATTCTAGTTTGTATTGCCAAGGCCTACATTTAGGTATACATCTGTGTTCAATTGAGTCGGACGTTTTCTTTTTATAAGACTCATAAAATTTCTCCTATACAAATACACTATGTGACATGGGGAAAAACTGTTTGACCTCTGACCTTTATACTAGGAGGTGTGACACCCTATACCATATGGATTCTAGTTTGTATTGCCTAGGCCTACATTTAGGTATATATCTGTGTTCAATTGAGTCGGACATTTTCTTTTTATAAGACTCATAAAATTTCTCCTATACAAATACACTATGTGACATGGGGAAAAACTGTTTGACCTCTGACCTTTATACTAGGAGGTGTGACACCCTATACCATATGGATTCTAGTTTGTATTGCCTAGGCCTACATTTAGGTATACATCTGTGTTCAATTGAGTCGGACGTTTTCTTTTTATAAGACTCATAAAATTTCTCCTATACAAATACACTATGTGACATGGGGAAAAACTGTTTGACCTCTGACCTTTATACTAGGAGGTGTGACACCCTATACCATATGGATTCTAGTTTGTATTGCCTAGGCCTACATTTAGGTATATATCTGTGTTCAATTGAGTCGGACATTTTCTTTTTATAAGACTCATAAAATTTCTCCTATACAAATACACTATGTGACATGGGGAAAAACTGTTTGACCTCTGACCTTTATACTAGGAGGTGTGACACCCTATACCATATGGATTCTAGTTTGTATTGCCTAAGGCCTACATTTAGGTATACATCTGTGTTCAATTGAGTCGGACGTTTTCTTTTTATAAGACTCATAAAATTTCTCCTATACAAATACACTATGTGACATGGGGAAAAACTGTTTGACCTCTGACCTTTATACTAGGAGGTGTGACACCCTATACCATATGGATTCTAGTTTGTATTGCCAAGGCCTACATTTAGGTATACATCTGTGTTCAATTGAGTCGGACATTTTCTTTTTATAAGACTCATAAAATTTCTCCTATACAAATATGTTATGTGACATGGGGAAAAACTGTTTGACCTCTGACCTTTATACTAGGAGGTGTGACACCCTATACCATATGGATTCTAGTTTGTATTGCCAAGGCCTACATTTAGGTATACATCTGTGTTCAATTGAGTCGGACGTTTTCTTTTTATAAGACTCATAAAATTTCTCCTATACAAATACACTATGTGACATGGGGAAAAACTGTTTGACCTCTGACCTTTATACTAGGAGGTGTGACACCCTATACCATATGGATTCTAGTTTGTATTGCCTAGGCCTACATTTAGGTATATATCTGTGTTCAATTGAGTCGGACATTTTCTTTTTATAAGACTCATAAAATTTCTCCTATACAAATACACTATGTGACATGGGGAAAAACTGTTTGACCTCTGACCTTTATACTAGGAGGTGTGACACCCTATACCATATGGATTCTAGTTTGTATTGCCTAGGCCTACATTTAGGTATACATCTGTGTTCAATTGAGTCGGACGTTTTCTTTTTATAAGACTCATAAAATTTCTCCTATACAAATACACTATGTGACATGGGGAAAAACTGTTTGACCTCTGACCTTTATACTAGGAGGTGTGACACCCTATACCATATGGATTCTAGTTTGTATTGCCAAGGCCTACATTTAGGTATACATCTGTGTTCAATTGAGTCGGACGTTTTCTTTTTATAAGACTCATAAAATTTCTCCTATACAAATACACTTATGTGACATGGGGAAAAACTGTTTGACCTCTGACCTTTATACTAGGAGGTGTGACACCCTATACCATATGGATTCTAGTTTGTATTGCCAAGGCCTACATTTAGGTATACATCTGTGTTCAATTGAGTCGGACATTTTCTTTTTACCCCA